>NW_024070202.1:66709250-66930162 GCF_014754425.2 Oryx dammah | reverse complement strand
TGGTAGGATATAGTCCATGGGGTCTCGAAGAGTCAGACACGACTGAGCGACTTCACTTTTCAATAATCTTTACTGCCCCTTCAAGTCAATATTCCTTCAATGAGAGTTCCATGTTTATTTAGTAAGAAGGACGGATTTTATAGTGTTCAAAAGTGTGTCTATACCAGATTCACTTAGTAGTTCACTTCTGTGGGCTAAAGACAATGTCAATAATCTAAACAATTAATCTGAAATTTTAGTTCAGTTCAGTTGCTCAGTCGTGTCTGACTCTTTGTGACCCCATGGACTGCAGCTTGCCAGGCTTCCCTGTCCATCACAAACTCCCAGAGCTTGCTCAAACTCATATCCATTGAATCAGTGATGCCATCCAATTTTCTCATCCTCTGTTGTCCCCTTCTCCTCCTGCCTTCAGGGTCTTTTCTAATGATTCAGTTCTTAGCATCAGGTAACCAAGGTACTGAAAGTTTCAGCTTCAGCATCAGTCCTTCCAATGACTATTCAGGCCTTTAGGATTTATTGGTTGGATCTCCTTGAAGTCCAAGGGACTCTCAAGAGTCAACACCACAGTTCAAAAGCGTCAGTTTTTCAGTGCTCAGCTTTCTTTATAGTCCAACTCTCATATCCATACACGACTACTGGAATAAACCATAGCTTTGACTAGACAGACATTTGTTGGCAAAGTAATGTCTCTGCTTTTTACTATGCTGACTACACTTGTCATAGCTTTTCTTCCAAGGAGCAAGCATCTTTTAATTTCATGACTGCAGTCACCATCTGGAGTGATTTTGGAGCCCCGAAAAATAAAGTCTGTCACTGTTTCCATTGTTTGGCCATCTATTTGCCCTGAAGTGATGGGACCAAATGCCGTGATCTTAGTTTTCTGAATGTTGAGTTTTAAGCCAGCTTTTTCACTTTCCTCTTTCACTTTCAACAAGAGGCTCTTTAGTTCTTCTTCACTTTCTGCCATAAGGGTCGGGTCATGTCACCTGCATATCTGAGGTTATTGGTATTTCTCCTGGCAATCTTGATTCCAGCTTGTGCTTCATCCAGCCTGGCATTTCACGTATGTACTCTGCATGTAAGTTAAATAAGCAGACAGTATACAGCTTTAGAGAAGGCAATGGCAACCCACTCCAGTATTCTTGCCTAAAAAATCTCATGGACGGAGGAGCCTGGAAGGCTGCAATCCATGGGATCACTGAGGGTCGGACACGACTGAGCGATTTCCCTTTCCCTTTTCACTTTTCATGCATTGGAGAAGGAAATGGCAACCCACTCCAGTGTTCTTGCTTGGAGAATCCCAGGGACAGGGGAGCCTGGTGGGCTGCCATCTATGGGGTCGCACAGAGTCGGACACAACTGAAGTGACTTAGCAGTAGCAGCATACAGCCTTAACATACTCCTTTCCCAATTTGGAACTAGTCCATTGTTCCATGTCTGGTTCTAAGTGTTGTTTCTTGACCTGCATACAGATTTCTCAGGAGGCAGGTCAGGTGGTCTAGAATTCCCGCCTCTTTAAGAATTTTCCACAGTTTGTTGTGATTCAGTCACACTCAAAGGCTTTGGCATACTTGATAAAGCAGAAGTAGATGTTTTTCTGGAATTCTCTTGCTTTTTCTATGATCCAGCAGATGTTGGCAATTTGATCTCTGGTTCCTCTGCCTTTTCTAAAACCAGCTTGAACATCTGAAAGTTCATGGTTCACATACTGTTGAAGCCTGGCTTGGAGAATTTTGAGCATTACTTTACTAGCATGAAAGATAAGTGCAGTTATGTGGTAGTTTGAACATTCTTTGGCATTGCCTTTCTTTGGAATTAGAATGAAAACGACCTTTTCCAGTCCCGGGGCCACTGCTGAGTTTTCCAAATTTGCTGGCATATTGAGTGCAGCATTTTCACAGCATCATCTTTTAGGATTTGAAATAGCTCAACTGGAATTCCATCACCTCCACTAGCTTTGTTCATATTGATGCTTCCTAAGGCCCACTTGACTTTGCATTCCAGGATGTCTGGCTCTACTCCAGTGATTACACCATCGTGGTTATCTGGGTCATGAAGATCTTTTTTGTATGTTCTTCTGTGTATGCTTGCCACCTCTTCTTAATATTTTCTGCTTCTGTTAGATTCAAGGGATTAGATATAATAGAGTGTCTGAAGAACTATGGACGGAGGTTCGTGACATTGTACAGGAGGCAGTGATCAAGACCATCCCCAAGAAAAATGCAAAAAGGTTGTATGAGGAGGCCTTACAAATAGCGGAGAAAAGAGAAGCTAAAGGCAAAGGAGAAAAGGAAAGATATAAGAATCTGAATGCAGAGTTACAAGGAATAGCTAGGAGAGATAAGAAAGTCTTCCTCAGTGATCAATGCAAAGAAATAGAGGAAAACAGTAGAATGGGAAAGACTAGAGAGCTCTTCAAGAAAATCCAAAAATTACCTTTTAAAAAATACTTCTCTATAATTCCAGTCCTCAATTTTCCTTTGCAAATTCCAAAACCAGAGAAGCTCTCAGGGGCCTATGTTCATAATCAGTACACAAATCCACCCTTGACTCAGTATAATGTCTCTCTGTATATGATTGTCTTGCAGGGTGACTATGAATGAAAAGGACAATTTCATGAATGCTGAAAACCTGGGGATCGTGTTTGGGCCCACCCTGATGAGACCTCCTGAGGACAGCACCCTCACCACCCTCCATGACATGCGGTACCAAAAGCTGATTGTGCAGATCTTGATAGAAAATGAAGATGTTTTGTTTTAATTCACCAGGGAAATGAGTTGAGTGGCCCTCGCCCCATCTAAGTTGATAAGGCTAAAGAAATAAAAACATCTCTTGCACTTGATTTGTTTTCCAAACAAGTGATGGAATTTCCTGGACCACAGTGGATTGCCAGGTTGGCTACTGTGTCTCATAGACACTGGCCCCCTCCACGGGAGAACAGCAAGGATGAGGGCAAGAAAAAGTCCTCACCTTGGGTCTTTGCCGTGCCTCGTATGTCTGTTTTGTTGGAAGAGTGATTAATAAATCTTTCTTTAACTTATTAAAAAAAACAGTGTAGACCTTTAAACTTCTGTCTTATCAATAATAAAAGGGAACTTAATTCATAGAGGTACTTGATACAGTTATGCATTTTCCACTTACCAAAAGAAGACAATTCTATATGTTAAATGGTAAATGAAACTTATATTGTAAGATGTATTTTTATTTTAGCTTCAAGAATGTTACTTTATTTTAGCAAATAGAACTCAATGCAGTGCATTGATTATTGCCCTGTAAACCTTGTCCTGCCTTCTTGCTGTGACCCCTGAAAAAGTTGCCCATGAATGCAGTATTATCTTGACATACCTCTGTCCCTTATCAGTGCTTTGCAGTGAAATTTCACCTGCCACCTCTGTCCCTGCTTTTAATAGTTTTTGCTGTTAAGCACTGGCATTTTGCTATTGTGCAGTATATGTTTATAGCAATTGTAGGATGGTCTGTCGCATCTACAATTTTCTTTCCATAGCAATTTTGTGAAATCCCAAAGTATGTTTCAGAATTGGTCATAGTTCTTCCATATCATGTGTATACATCACAGAACACTCAGAACGTGGTCATTTTACATAAAATTATTTGGAAACACTGGTTATATCTAGGCCACGTAAAAAGCACTTTTCCTCTTCATTTCAGGCAAGCACTCTGAATTCATCTGTTAATGGCAAGTTGCATTTTCACCATATGTCTGTATTTCTGAAAAGTGAACCTGCAGAGTCATTGTTGATTTTTTTCATTTTTGTTTTATAAACAAGCCTATTTTTTAAAGAATGAATAAGTTTGGTTTTTATGAATATGTGTACCTCCTTGATCAAAGTAGCTCTGATGGATAATTTAATATGATTTGATGACTATAGTTTTATCTTATTGGTTCTATTTATCTTATCATGAGCTTTCCACACCAAGATTTCTATATTTTGTAACATAGGTAAAATATTTAAAATGTCAAAAGACTGTAAACCTAAATTTGTTTTTCTTAAACCTAACTGCAGTGTCTTTTCCTCTGATTTTCTGCGATGATTCGTGTTGTCATTCACCAGTCTTGTTTTGGAGTGGCCAGAAGAGAATTACTATGTGTTAAGTGAGCTGAAAGGGGAGAAGTCAGTGCAGCTGTCGTTCTGGAAATCCCGAGGGCCGTGTGAAAGGCCTTCGCTGGCACTCGGGGGTCAGGATGGTTCTGCTTGGTCCCTGTTAGCATTGTTCCTCCCAGCTGTACAGGTTTGTTTGTTGTAGCTTATGTACTTCTTGATACTGTCAAAAAATTATCTGGAAATGGTTTTATTTTGTGAAGTGAACAATACTTTGTAATTTATGATAGTGTAAATGGAAGGAAAAGCATTAAATGTATTAAATTCTCTGTCTATCATTTGGGAAGACATGAAAGAAATTGGTGTTGAGGGAAAGAATATTCACAACACTGCTCCCAGATGAATTTTAGGCAATAAAGTTTCTATCATCGCCAAAACACAATAAGAAAAGAAAGATCCCACGAAGTCTCCACCTCTGGTCCCACACCCTCCTCCAGTTTCCTCCTGGGGAGCCTGCCTGCGATTAAGGTTCCAATACTCTAGCTTCCCTTTCTGTAAGACCCACTGTGTTTATGGCCTTCATTGAGTTATGTGGTCTTTAGAGCAGATCACCCTAGGCTGCCTGCAGGAGGGCAGAACAAATGGAGTCAGAAAGACTCATGTTTGAATAGCAGAAAGTGAAAGTATTAGTCAGTCAGTTGCGTTCAACTCTTTGCAACCCCATGGACAGTAGCCCATCAGGCTCCTCTATCCATGGGATTCTCCAGGCAAGAAAACAAGTGGGTTGCTATTCCCTTCTCTGGGGGATCTTCCCAACCCAGGGATCAAACCTGGGTCTTCTGCATTGCAGGCAGGTTCTTTACCATCTGAGCCACCAAGGGCCTGTCTGTTATTGGCTGCATATGACCTTGGGAATGAGTTTGCTCCTCTAAAATACTGGGGGAAATATTCTGATTGGGTTTTAAGAATGATGACTTAGGCAAGAAAAGGATATAACATGAGGTGGAAAAGAAGACACGTGAAAGAAAATGTCAAAAGACTGTAAACCTAAATTTGTTTACAAATTACAAATTTGTCCCAGGTTAAATCCAAGTCCAAGTAATCATAAGGGGTATTATTATAACAGGGCTCTAATGTGTAATGAGGGTCACTTGACTCCTTTGCTCGAATGTGATTACAACACTTGATCCCCTCTAGCTTGCTTTAATCTGAAGCCTGCTCACTCATGCCTATCTTCCCCACCATCTGGCAGCCTGACGTGGCTCCTCTTACCTGGCTTGAAATTCCTGCCCTTGGAATAACTCTAGTACTTAGACCTGAAAGGAGGCAGTGTTGTTTCCAGAACCCACTGTTAAACTGTCCACAGGTGGGTTGTAAGAGGTAGGACAGGGACAGGGTGGGTAGAGAAAGACCCTTTCCTTTCTCCCATTAACACAAACGGCCACCTGGTCTCCAAGCTTGGAAGGGAGCTGGTGCAGGATTTCAAGAACAGCAGCCTGGAAGGAGCAAGGGAGAAGAGATTTGAGGAGTTAAGGAAAGTAACATAGCACATAGAAGTGCTACCTGGGCCGTCCTGCCTGCAACTGAAAACCCAACTCAGGTAGCTTACAAGTTCCCAAGATCTACCAATCCCCAAAACCATAGTCAATCTTTTGGTTTTAAAAATGTGATATTCATTAATTTTCAATGAATACTTATCAAGCACTTATTAATGGGCCAGACACTGAATACTGGCAATGAAAAGGTTTACATCACTTGCTGTGCTTCAGTTCAGTTCAGTCTCTCAGTCGTGTCTGACTCTTTGCGACCCCATGAATCGCAGCACGCCAGGCCTCCCTGTCCATCACCAACTCCCGGAGTTCATTCAGACTCACATCCATCGAGTCAGTGATGCCATCCAGCCATCTCATCCTCTGTCGTCCCCTTCTCCTCCTGCCCCTAATCCCTCCCAGCATCAGAGCCTTTTCCAGTGAGTCAACTCTTCACATGAGGTGGCCAAAGTACTGGAGTTTCAGCTTTAGCATCATTCCTTCCAAAGAAATCCCAGGGCTGGTCTCCTTCAGAATGGACTGGTTGGATCTCCTTGCAGTCCAAGGGAACTCGCTGTCATGTCTGACTCTTTCTGACCACATGGACTGTAGCCCACCAGGCTCCTCTGTCCATGGGGATTCTCCAGGCAAGAATACTGGAGTAGGTTGCTATGAGCTCCTCCAGGGGATTTCTCCTCCCCGGGAATCGAACACAGGTCTCCCGCATTACAGGCAGATTCTTTACCACTGAGCCACCTGGGAAGCCCAAGAACTCTGGAGTGGGTAGTCTATCCCTTCTCCAGGGGAACTTCTGACCCAGGAATCAAACCAGGGTCTCCTGCATTGCAAGTGGATTCTTTACCAGCTGAGCTACCCGGGAAGCCCTTACATCACTTGGAAGAATTAAATAATAGGTTTAGTTTGGCTGGATAGAGAAAGCTGGTCTTGTAAAGGATTTTAGACTCTAACATAAACAAGTCTGGTGCTACTGTTTTGTTTTTTTTTTTTTAATTAACTTAGTTTTGGAGTAGTCTTATATTTACAGAAGAGTTGCAAGGCTACTGCAGAGGGCCCCTGTGCCCTCTTCACCCACTCCCCTAATGTTAACATCTTACATAACCACAGTAAACTAAGAAACCGACATTAGTACTTTACTATTAACTGAACTCCAGGCTTTATTCAGGTTTTATGAGTTTTCCACTAATGTCCTTTCTCTGTTCCAGGATGTAATCTAGGTCACCACATTGCATTTAGCGTTAATGGGTTTTAAGAAACAAATAACACAATTGGGCTTACATTTTTAAAAGATCACTTACTTGACTGTGGATCCATCAGAGAATATGTGGGCAGATGAATGCAGTGAGGTTAGACGCAGGGAGTCACTCAGATGTTGTCATTTAGAGGACTAAGGTGATATAGCCTGGATCAAGTGGTAGTAAAGCAGAGATATATAGAACTGAGTTATATTTAGGAGACAGAGTTGTAAAAGTTTGATAACAGATTGGGTTAAAGAACCAAAAAGGGAGCTTCCTTGGTGGCTCAGTGGTAAAGATTCAGTCTGCCAATGCAGGAGATGAGTTTGATCCCTGGCATAACCTCCTAGACTTCCAACAATAGTACAGAGCTACTGTAATCAAAACAGTGTGGTACTGGCATTAAAACCATACATATGGATCAATGGAACAGAATAGATAGACCAGAAACAAACCCATACACCTACAGTCAATTACTCTTCAACAGAGGTGGCAAGAAGATACAATGGGAAAAAAAAAATCTCTTCAGCAAGTGGTGTTGGGAAAGTTGGACAGTCACATGTAAACCAATTAAGTTAGAACACATCCTCTCATTATATACAAAAATAAACTCAAAATGGCTTAAAGACTTAAACATAAAACATGGCACCATAAAATTCCTAGGAGAGAACATAGGCAAAACATTCTGACATAAATTGTACCAATGATAAAAACTGACTGACCTTAAGAGGCTAGGTCAGTCTCCTAAGGCAATAGAAATAAAAACAAAAACAAACAAATGGGACCTAATCAAACTTACAAGCTTCTACACAGCACAGAAAACCATAAACAAAATGAAAACACAACCTACAGAATGGGGGGAAATATTTGCAAATGATGCAACCAGCAAGGGCTTAATTTCCAAAATATACAAACAGCTCAAACAACTCAACAACAAAAACAACCCAATCCAAAGGGCAGAAGCCCTAAATAAGACATTTCCCCAAAGAAGAAATATAGATGGCCAATAGACACATGTAATGAGGCTCAATATCACTAATTATTAGAGAAATGCAAATCAAAATTATAAGGTACCATCTCACCGGTCAGAATGGACATCCAAAGTCTACAAATAACAAATGCTGGAGAGGGTATGGAGAAAAAGGAACCCTCCTTCATTGTTGGTAGCAATGTAAATTTGTACAACCATTATGGAAAACAATATGGAGGTTCCTTAAAAAACTAAATATAGAACTACGATAGGATCCAGTAATCCCACTTCTGGGCATGTACTGAGAGAAGATATATGCGTCCCAGTGGTCACTGCAGCACTGTTTGCAATAGCCAAAACATGGAAGCAACTTAAATGTCCATTGACAGAGAAGGGGATAAAGAAGATGTGCTACATATATGCTACAATGGAATACTACTCAGCCATGAAAAACAATGAAATAACACCATGTGTAGCAACATGAATGAACCTAGAGATTATCATACTACATGAAGCTAGAAAGACAAAAGCCATATGATATCACTTGTATGTGGAATCTAAAATATAACATAAATGACCCTGTCTGTGAAACCAAAATAGAAGCACAGGCATAGAGAACAGGCTGGTGGTTGCCAAGGTGGAGGGGGTTGGGGGAGTGATGGACTGGGAGGTTGGGTATAACAGATGTAAACTTTTATATATCAAATGGATAAACAAGGACCTATATAGCACAGAGAACTATCTTCAATATCCTATGATAAACCATAATGAAAAGAATATTAAAAAAGAATATACATATGTACACACAAGTATATATATGTATATACATATATGTGTATGTAACTGAATTGCTTTGCTGTGCAGCAGAAATTAACACATTATAAATCAACTATATTTCAGTTAAAAAAACAAGAATGGAAAAGAAAAGAGTGGCCACCATTGCACACAGAACCCAGGATTTTTTTTTTTCCCTTTTTTACCCACCAGGAGCTTAAATACTGGTGACATGGGAGCTGATAGTACTAATACATATATAATATTATTCATAGCACTCACTACTTGGGGAGGAAAATCCAAATTTCTCCATTAAAAAAAACTTTCTCAAGTTCAACGAAAGGGAACATGGTAAAACAGTAGCAAACACAGTGGATAAACGTGCACCACCACAGAGGTAAGGAAAAATCAGGCAACTTAATAACCTCACCTGTTTTCCCTTGTTCTTCATGAAGAATTCTTTCTGCTCTCTGATACAGGTAAGCAAAGTCCAAGGCATAAATGAACGAAAAAAATATATGTTATACCCCCAGTCATAAGTGTGACCTCAAGTGTTGTGTGACCAACAGAACCCAACAAAGCTTCAACCTTAGAATACAGCCATCCCATGAGGCTTATGGTTACTGTACTTCCATTTCTAGCCATGCTAAGTTGGAGCCCAAATACTGAGTTTAATTCTCTGCCTTTAAACCAATTCACAGCATACGTATTCTGAGCAAGTGCTAAGGACTCCTCACCAGTCCCAAACGCAAACTTTCCAAACTCCATCAGCCAAAAAGCATTAAATAGTCCACCCAGAGCAAAATAAGCTGCCCAATGCAAATAAAGCAACTAAAAATAACGGCTCCCTATCATATGCCCAATACTCAGTGGATCAAAAAGCCACCAAAGAAACACAAAGCTATGTTGGGTCAATAATACCAGGCATGCAGCAGCATGAACTTCGTGGCGCTCACCCGCACATTCCATTTAACCTGAGTCTGAAGGGCAGCAGGATTATCACAGCCAAAAATGCTGCCGAAGCCAAGGACGTACATTAGAAACAGCTCCGAGAGCCAGTGCGCCAGGCCGCTGGGGACGCCGAGGGCAGCAGCACCCTGGGAGGCAGCAGGGGTGGTGGGGTCGCCTGGCGGTGGCGCCCTCGTTTCCTCATCTTCCTCCTGCTCCCTAAGTCGGTGGGAGACGTAGAAGTGACATGCAACTCCGGGAGGAAGCCACCGTGCTCCCATGACCACAGTCGCTCCTGTGAGGACGCCTCACTACGTGTTCAACAAGCCCTCCAGGCGATGCCAGTGTCTGCATTGGAGCAGAACCAGTTTAGAGCAATCAGGGTTTCACCTAAACTGGGAATCCACCCATTCTCTCCAAGGTGTTGGGATACCTGAAGAAACTTGGGAATTAGTAACAGAGAAGGGAAAATAGCTTTGTAGCATTGGGAAGGTTGTTCAGACTTTCAGAGGCTGAATAAGACCCTCCACAGCCATAGTCTAAGGTCCCCATAGGCTTCTCACCTCCATAACCACAGAACCAACTTAATCTCGAAAATGACACTGTCCAGCCTGTAAGCTTCATGAAAGCGGGAATCTGGTCTAGGCTGAGCATACGGTACGCACTCAAACATTTTCTAAGTTAATAGCATAGTCCTTCTACAAATACTCAAATGCCTTGTAATATTTCAGTTTCATGGAGGAGGGGATGATTGCAGAAGCAGAAGAATCTGAAAATGCACATTGACTCTTATCCACCATTTAGAGTTCTATCCAGTGTCTGAACCCTTAAGTTATTGAAGCTTTCTGGGAACTAGTTATCCATTTCTCACCTAATCTTTACCATATTCTTTCTCCTTCTATCCAGAAGGAATGATTAAGTCTCAAAATAATTCAGTTTGGAGACTCTGAAGATCTAAGTCTCTAGTTCAGTTGCCTTTTGTATGTGCGTGTGTTCAATCCTCAGTCCTCTCCGACCCTTTGTGACCCCATAGACTATAGCCCGCCAGGCTCCTCTATCTATGAGGATTCACCAGGCAAGAATACTGGAGTAGATGGCCATGCCTTCCTCAAGGGGACCTTCCCGACCCAGGGATCGAACCCGTGTCTTTCATGCCTCCTGAATTGGCAGGTGAATTCTTTACCACTGAGCCACCTGGGAAGCCCCCAATTACCTGCTACACAAGTCAATTACAGGTTACAACCCTCTTGTTTCAATCCTGGCTCTTAACACTTTCTGATAGTGTAATTTAGGGAAAGTTACTCTACTTCTTAAACCTCAGTTTCCTTGTCATTATCGTGAACTTGTATTGTTTCTGATTCCATGGAATAACTGTGAGGCTTAAGATAATCTGCATACAGCACTCAGTATAGTATTGGGGCCACAGAGTAGGACAAATGTTTATCTAAAAACTCAACAGCTGGAGGAGACTTTTATGAGAAGGCTTATACCATTAGTATCCTTCACAGCTGTGAGACATTATCACTCATTGTTGCCTAGAAAATTAGAGTTACAGAAATTTTAGCAATTTAGTGCCCAATGAGTTTTTAAAACCAAGCCACACCTGACTGTGCTGTGATATGGTGGAAAGGTATCATGGGAGCCCTACAATAGCACTGGATTTTTTTTTTTTAATTGGAGGCTAATTACAGTTTTGTAGTGGTTTTTGCCATACATTGACATGAATCAGCCATGAGTGTATATGTGTTCCCCATCCTGAACCCCCCTCCCACCTCCCTCCCCATCCATCCCTCAGGATCATCCCAGTGTACCAGCCCTGAGTACCCTGTCTCATGCGTCAAACCTGAACTGGCAATCTATTTCACATATGATAATATACATGTTTCAATGCTATTCTCTCAAATCATCCCACCTTCGCCTTCTCCCACAGAGTCCCAAAGTCTGTTCTTTACATCTATTTCTCTTTTGCTGTCTCACAAATAGGGTCATCATTACCATCTTTCTAAATTCCATATATATGCGTTAATATACTGTATTGGTGTTTTTCTTTCTGGCGCACTTCACTCTGTGTAATAGGCTCCAGTTTCATCCACCTCATCAGAACTGATTCAAATGTATTCTTTTTCATGGCTGAGTAATACTCCATTGTGTATATGTACCACAGCTTTCTTATCCATTCATCTGCCAATGGACATCTAGGTTGCTTCCATGTCCTGGCTATTGTAAACAGTGCTGCAATGAGGTTAGGGTACACGTGTCTCTTTCAGTTCCGGTTTCCTCAGTGTGTATGCCCAGCAGTGGGATTGTGGGTCATAAGGCAGTTCTATTTCCAGTTTTTTAAGGAATCTCCACACTATTCTCCATAGTGGCTGTACTAGTTTGCATTCCCACCAACAGTGTAAGAGGGTTCCCTCTTCTCCACACCCTCTCCAGCATTTGTTGTCTGTAGCCTTTTGGATGGCAGCCCTTCTGACAGGCGTGAGATGGTGCCTCACTGTGGCTTTGATCTGCATTTCTCTGATAACGAGTGATGTTGAGCATCTTTTCACGGAGCACTGGATGTAGAGCCTCAAGACCCGGCTCAGTCACAGATCAAGGCTTCCAACATTTCTGAGCCTCAGTTTTCTCCCCTCTGAGACTTAAAAATTAGTGCCTGTCTGTCTCTCTGACGCAGCAACCTCATGGGTTGCCACTGAGGCCAGATGGCACGGGAACAGCTGTGGAGGTGTGGTGGCACAGCTTCACGCCTACAGGTTCAGCTTCAGCACATGTGCTTCCCACAGGGTGCTCTCCCTGGAGCCCCATCTGCCGCACTGAGACTCCTGGTCTCTGCTTGCTCGGTTTCTCATTTGCAGGCACAGTTGACCACTCCCTTCTCAAACTCCCTTTCTGTTGGCTGCTGTGACACCACCTCACCCCCCAACATGCCAGAGACAGGTCAGTCCCTACAGAAGCAGAAGGAGGTGTCCAGGAGGAATATTTTTAGGAAAAACAAAATGGAACATATGTATGTATTGATATGACAGCACCTGTAGAAAGTGTACCAAGAAACCATTGGGAGGTGTAGAAAAAATTAGAAATAGGACCCAAAACAAGCAGATTGAAAGGACTGAGGTGGAGGGAGAGTGGACAAGGAGAGGTCATTATTAACTTTAGAAAAAGACAAAAAGTTGGGAAGCAAATATAATGATCTGTGCATTATAATGCTTAGCCTGAACAATATCTACAAAGGCACAATAATATCAAAATGGAATAGTCAATGAAACAAAAGCTGTAATATGACCCTACTGGGATCTGTGAGAAGGGAAGCAGAAGGCATGATGGTATAAGAGAGCAAAATCCTCAAATATCATAATAGGAAATTAATAGAGGTCAAATATGGATTAATCAAAAGAGAGAATAATACACATATTATTTGGAAATACAGAGATGTGCATGTGCCACGAATAAAAAGCCAAAATTGTTGAAGGTGGTCGAGGAAGAGAACTAAGAGAAGAAATGAGGTAAGAAATCCATGTGGGGACTTCCCCCATGGTCCAGTGGTTAAGACTTTGTTTTCTAAGGCAAGGGGGTGCAGGTTTGATCCCTGGTCGAGGAGCTAAGATCCCACATGCCTCACAGCCAAAAAAACCCATAAAACAGAAGCAATATTGTAACAAATTCAATAAAGACTTTGAAAAATGGTCCACATCAAAAAGAAAAAAGAAAGCCCTGTTAGTTACTATAATCATGTTAATAACATTTGACTTTTGAACTTGGTGTGCAATATATTCAGTTCAGTTCACAGTTCAGTCGCTCAGCTGTGTCCGACTCTTTGCGACCCCGTGAACCACAGCACGCCAGGCCTCCCTGTCCATCACCAACTCCCGGAGTCCACCCAAACCCATGTCCATCGAGTTGATGATGCCATCCAGCCATCTCATCCTCTGTCGTCCCCTTCTCCTCCTGCCCTCAATCTTTCCAGGCATCGGGGTCTTTTCCAGTGAGTCAGCTCTTCGCATGAGGTGGCCAAAGTATTGGAGTTTCAGCCTCAGCATCAGTCCTTCCAATGAACACCCAGGACTGATCTCCTTCAGGATGGACTGGTTGGATTTCCTAGCAGTCCAAAGGACTCTCAAGAGTCTTCTCCAATATTACGTTAATAAAATAAAAACTAATTTCTGGAAACAACAGTGCTATGTCTGCCCAGCAGAGCCATGATGCTCCCGTTGTCTCTCTCCTGTGGGTCGGACTCAGTGGTGTGGGTTGTATACTGAGATTCCAGGAGCTAATGGGGCGGCACACATTAAACATATTCCTTGGCTTGTGCCTCAGTCACCGTTCAGTAGGGGCCTTACTGCTAAGGATTCTGCCTTGTGATTTGCTGATCCTGTTCTGGGAACATTGCTTTCAAGCTTAACGGAGCGCACTTCCTCCTTTCACAACGGGTAATGCACTTGCAGTGCTGAAAGGGTGAACAGCATTCTTGAATCACATACAGAAAACTTCTGCTTGATTTGACTTAATCATTAGGTATGTTTCTGAAAAAAAAAGTTTCAGAGCAAATTGTTGCATATTAAATACTCTCCAGTAACTTTTAACATGATATTCTTCGGGGGAGTGGGGTGGAAACAACGGGCCCCAGCCAACAATAATGACAGTGAATTTTAAGACTCTCTACTCATTATTTTCCAAAAGCACTTGGAAGTGATTGACTTCTAGAGTCTGTTCACAGCGCTTTCCTACACAGCCAATGAAGGAAGTTAGTCAAGGAGAAACTAACATTTACTGAGTGCCTATTACGTGACCGGCACTGTGCTGGGGACTTAATAAATGTATTGTCTCAGGCAAAGGAGAAGACGGGATGAACTGAGAGAGTACCATTGACATATATAACTGCTGCTGCTAAGTCACTTCAGTTGTGTCCAACTCTGTGCAACCCCATAGACGGCAGCCCACCAGGCTCCTCCGTCCCTGGGATTCTCCAGGCAAGAACACTGGAGTGGGGTGCCATTGCCTTCTCCAATGCATGAAAGTGAAAAGTGAAAGTGAAGTCACTCAGTCGTGTCTGACTCTTCCCGACCCCATGGACTGCAGCCTACCAGGCTCCTCCATCCATGGGATTTTCCAGGCAAGAGTACTGGAGTGGGGTGCCATTGCCTTCTCCATGTAACTACCATGTGTAAAAAAGATAACTAGTGGGAAGCTGCGATATAACACAGGGAGCCCTGTGACGTTCTGTGGTGACCTAGAGGGGTGGGGTGGGGCAGGGAAGCTCATGAGGAGGAGATATGTATATACTAATGGCTGACTCGTGTGGCTGTACGACAGAAACCAACACAACTTTGTAAAGCAATCATCCTCCAATTAAGAATAAATTTAAAAAAAATTTTTTAATATATCGTCTGCTTGAATCTTGGCAACCATCCAGAGAAGTAGGTACTGTTATCCCCACTTTACATTCAAGGAAACCAGAGCCTAAAGATATTAAGTAATTTCCCCAAAGCCACACAGTTCGTAATTCAAACCAACCATCAAGTCTTTACACAAGAAATGTATACAATTACAATTCCCAGTGTTAGTTTGAGCTTTGAGTGGTCTGTGATTCCACTGGGCTTTAATATGCAAGCAACCACATATGATTTAGCATTGTTCTAAGTGGGAAACTTAGAAGATAATGACCTAATTCGAATTTTTTCAGTATGACTACCTCTTTTGATATAATAGCCTTGATACCAATAAACACTTATTGATCTAATGATTAACTAAATGGCAATATGAGATTCAAATGGAAATATAAGAAGAACACTGTATTAAAGAAAGAGTAATTGAAACTGAGTCAAAATAATTGTACCTCTTATGCTCTTGTGACCTTGAGCAAACTGCTTCAACTTTCTAAGATAAAACTGTAGAACTTGTAATCTCTCTCTCAGGGTTGCTCTGCCATTAAAAAAAAAAAAAAGTGGGAAGAACAGTAACCACTTTTGGATAAACACATAGCAAAGTGAAAGCCCAGAGTAAGCATTTAAAATCTGAAGCCATTTCCCCCACTATGTAACTTAAATTACATCAAATAGGTGAACCTGAATGTTCCTGAAGAGTGAACGGTATGAGATTTACCTGTGTTGGCACTGAGCAGAAATCTGAGTCCCAAAACTTTGATGCACCTTTTCTAACAGCCTGTGATAGAAAAGCAGCTATTTCTTATGGACTTCTGACTCGGACAGTAAAGAATTTGCTTACAGTGTAGGAGACCTGGGCTTGATCCGTGGGTCAGGAAGATCCCCTGGAGACAGGAATGGCTACCCACTCCAGTATTCTTGCCTGGAGAATCCTATGGAAAGAAGAGCCTGGTGGGCTACAGTCTATGAGGTCACAAAGAATCACACACGGCTGAGCAACTACTACTTTCACTTTCAAGTTTGACACTGGCTTTGAAGCAAGTGAGGAGACCAAAAGATTCCCTCCCTGCATCATGGTACCCTCCCATCAGCTATCCACCTCATGCCTGTACACACGTGACCTCATGAGCTGACACATCAACACAGCACAAAGGAGAAAATAAAATCTGACGAATGGAGCATAACCAAATCGACTCTTTGAAAAGGGAAACGAACAACCACGGATAGCAAATCACTTTTTACAGGATCTAGTTTACCCTGGCCCTGACCTGGATCCAGGTGACCAGCCAGAGAACATTACACACGACTTTTATTTACATCAGTGATTTTCTGATAAACACTAAAGTGGCATTATCTTTGTTTCCTGAGAGAGTCAGGATGTGCTGTGGAACCGTGTTCTGAAATGTCATGTCCTCTAAATCATTCATTTATTCCCCAAGTACAATATTTAATAAAATATCAGCTGCCATCCTCTGGTATTACACTGTTCTGCGCAATCCACACCTTACCCCCTAACCTCATCTCCTTCAATGTGTATTGCAACATGATAGTATTCTTCCAGTTTTAAGGAAAACACAAAAATGTATCAGGTAATTTGGCATAACTACTATTTTAACTCCTCAGAATTAAAGAAAATCAGGCTATTCCTTTTTTTATATAACTTTTTAAAACTAATTAATTTGGTTTCATTGGGTCTTAGTTGGCAGCAGACACAATCTTTGTTGCATCAGGCAGGATCTTTCACTGCGGCACAGACTCTCTAGCTGTGGCATACCGGCTCACTTGCTTCACGGCATGTAGGCTCTTAGTTCCCTAACCAGGCATTGAACCCGTGTCCCTGCATTGCAAGATGGATTCTTTACTACTGGACCACCAGGGAAGTCCTCAAATCAGGCTATTCTTATGAATAATAACCAATTAAAACTTTATTTCACTGCCACTTTTAAAACATTTCTTTTTACAAGTCAGTCATATTATAATCAAGAAAGCATTCCCATTTATGCATCGGATGGTCACACATTCAACAATATTAAAAACTATTATTGTCAGGCAGATGCCAAGTCCTAAAGACTCATAGTAACCTGTTCTCCCCAGGTGGCGCTAGTAGCAAAGAACCCACCTGCTAATATGGGAGATGAAAGAGACATGAGTCCGATCCCTGGGTTGGAAAGATCCCCTGGAGGAGGGCACAGCAATCCACTCCAGTATCCTTGTCTGGAGAATCCCTTGGACAAGGGAGCCTGATGGGCTACAGTCCATGGGGTCACAAGGACACAAACGAAGCAACTTAGCTTCATTTATGTGAAGGACACAAATTAGCACACACACATGCCAAGTGCTCATGGAGAGGCATAGCAGAGTGCTAAGTCAGTCTCTGGACTCTGAAGCCAGTTTTCCTGGGGTCAAATGCTGACTCTAGTACTTACTGGCTGCGTGAACTTGGGCAAGTAACTTAAGTTCTTAGTGTCTCAGTTACCTCATCTATAATAATAATAGTGCCTGTTTCATAAGGGCTTTTAGGAAGATTAAATAACTTAGTATTTATAAAGCAATTAGAACTATACCTAGTACCTAGAAAGTGTTCTGTAAATGATCACTAAATACACTGGAACTCATTTTCTAGTGACAGTCTGACAATAAATAAATATGAAAATTACAGTCGAGTCATGGGGACAAACACCAAGCAAACAATTTACAATAAAATGAAAACACATCCACTCCTGTCAATGGCACGCCAGGTTATTTGGCTAAATTCTCCTGTTGGAAACAATTGGGCACCAAACCAATTGTTTTGGTTTCCTCCTGAAGGAAAAGGGACAGAATTTTAAGTGAGTGTAGGGCTCATCCAAAAAAGAGCAATTAATAGAACATCCTTCCCTTGATAAGCATTGGCCCCCAAAAGGTTTGAGCAATCCAGAAGTAAACTATGCTTATCCCCTCAACAGGTCTTCATGGAAAGTTAAGCTAATTTGGAGCAGAAAAGATCTGGGGAGTGTAGGGAGGCTTGTCCCAGGTGTGACTATGGGCTGCTGCTGCTGCTGCTGCTAAGTCACTTCAGTCGTGTCCAACTCTGCGCGACCCCAGAGACGGCAGCCCACCAGGCTCCCCCGTCCCTGGGATTCTCCAGGCAAGAACACTGGAGTGGGTTGCCATTTCCTTCTCCAATGCATGAAAGTGAAAGTGAAGTCGCTCAGTTGTGTCTGACCCTTAGCGATCCCATGGACTGCAGCCCATCAGGCTCCTCCGTCCATGGGATTTTCCAGGCAAGAGTACTGGAGTGGGGTGCCATTGCCTTCTCCAGACTATAGGCTAACAGTCTTTTTTTTTGGTTATCCCAAAACATGACTTTTACTAAGCCATGAACTTAGTATACAGTGGCCCCTAAGATCTTGAAAAGAATTTCTAGAAAAAGTGATTTTTGATTAGGTCTTAAATTTTCCTACAAATAATTTTTTAAGGAAAATGAGGAGCATACAATAATATCCAAGAATACTAAGGAACCAGATTCAGAAAAGAGGAGGCTAGGAGAGTTGGGAAGAGTCAGCTGGTGATGGCTGAATTTCAGAGAGAGGCTGAACTGTACAAACTAGCCTTACTTAGGTCAAGTGTGAAACTGACATGATTAGTAATATTTTGGGACTATAATTTTTATACTTCTAGATATGCATTCACGTTAACTGACAGGGCACAGGATGAGATGCTATGAACAGTGGATTCCACCATCAGGCATGGGTGCAATGTCCTCTCTTTAAAAGTTTACAAACTAAATCCAACAAGACTGATGTGAATACACAGAAACAAGAAAAGAAATATTAAATGACCAGTACATGGATAACTATAAAGGAAAAGGCCATGGGAGCGGCGAATCTAATTTTCAAAGAATGGAAGAGTCCATAAAAGAAAGGGATGATGGAAGGGCGAAGGGAGGGGAAGGAAGGGAAGGGAAGAGAGAAGGTGAATGGAGAAAATGTGAAAATAGGGGGCAAAAAGAGTAAAAGGACTAACACCCAAACATCAACCATGGTCATTCCTGGGTGAAGAGAATATAAATGATCTGTATTTTCTTCATTTTGATTAGCTGTATGTCTTATATTTTCTCATCGCATGTTTTCCTTGCCCTAGTTGACACCATAAATGCTTTAAAGAGAGAGCAATTTCTCAGCCTCTGATGCAATGCCAGATTTACTAAAATTGCAAATGCAGGTTTAAATTCTAAAGTTTCTCTTTTAATTTCTAGTATGCAAACCTTGCTCTCTAGAAATTCATTCTCTGTTGTCTTTTAATATAATCATTTATTGCACTTAAAGGTCACCTGAGAAATAATATAATTTTTTTTAAAAAAGAAACTGTCTTTTCTCAAACCATCAACACATTTCTGAAAAATTTTAAATGACAAGAAAAAAATATTATGAAGAAATGTAAGTACTGCCCAATCTAAGCATATTTAAATTGAAAGTCACGACTACTCACTGGGTAGATAAACCAACTTTTAAATGTATCTACACTGTATTCATGACTTACCAATGTAGAGGTTTAAGACCCACCCTCCTCCCCCATGTTCTCTTTATAGAAACAAACTGCAGGATTCCTAGATCAATAGTTACATAATAAACCATATTAACATTAACTCTCTTTTCCTGTTTTTTTTTTTGTATGGGATTGGTTATGAAAATTTTTATAAATTTAAACAATTCTAGATTCAAAAATGGAGGAAAATAAGTTTTAATTGTTTTTACTTAAAACTCTGTCTTTAAAAGTCAAACTACCATGATATCTCAGATAGTCTGATTCACCTCATCTTTTGGATTTACCCAGCATTTTGGATTTACCCAGGTTTGTACACATACCTTTATCTACTCATTTCCTTAAGTCCAAGCCTTTTCAATGAGAGTGCCTTCTTTTGCAGATGCATCCCCCGCCTCTGAAAACTTCCCCATTACTTAAATATTTCACTAAATCATTCTTCCAGGAAGAACTGTTTAGATTGATCCGGAAAAAATGTGACAACACTACCTGTTTGCCTTTTGAAAAATATCTTTTTTTTTTTCTATAATCTACTACATTATATCAAGGAGGAATGTTTTGGGCTGCAAGGAACAGAAACCTGTAGTTTGTAAAGCTGTGGTTAAATCATAGGAATCCGTATGATCTCGTTGAATCAGTAGTCAGGAGATAGATCATTCCAGCGCTCGTCAGGGGCTCACCCGTATCACAGAAAACACTTGTTCTATTTGCCCCACTCCCACGTCATCATCCTTAGTGTGCTGGGCTTTATTCCCATGTCTGTTGCCTCTCTGTTGCATGATGGCAGCTGCACACTCTCACACTGTGCTGCAACATAAGAATCAAGGATACTGCAAAAAATGTTCTTCTGTCAGAACATTCCTCTATTCAGGAAGGAGCATTTCCAGAAGTCTTCCTATAGCCCCTAAAGTCAGAACTGGATCATGTGTGTGCTCCTAGTTACAAAGAAGTCTGTAAAAGTATCTCTCCTTTAAGCCTCTAATTAAACTCAGGCTCCTCTTTTGTATGAACTGAATGAAAGAGTGTCCTGTTGATTTTACCTCCTAAATCTCTTTGGCATAAATCTCATTCTCCTCAGTGGTAAAAGAATCTGCCTGCCAACGCAGGAGACACAGGAGATAGGAGTTCCTTCCCTGGGTTGGGATGATCCCCTGGAGGAGGAAATGGCAACCCACTCCAGTATTGTTACCTGGAGAATTCAATGGACAGAGGAGCCATGGGGTTGTAAAGAGTGGGACATGACTAAATAGAGTGATTGGGCATGCACACATTCTCCTCACCATCCACACTTCCAGCACTCTCCCACCAGCCATCAAAATATCCCACCTGAAGTATTCCAGCAGTTCCTACCTGGTTTTCCCATAGCCCCATCTTGTCCCCTCTTCCATCTACTCTGTACAGCTTCAGTGATATTTTAAATGCAGATCTTACCATGTTACTTTCCCTTTGATGAATTACGTTCAAAAATCCTACAAGTGACAAGGTCCTGAATGGTCTGCTCACACTCACCTTTCTAGCTTTGTCTCTTGCAGTGCTTTGCTCATTTTGCACTCAGATCACACTGGCCTCTTCACTCCTTAAAAATCCTAAGCTCCTTCACAGCTCATGGTTTTTGTGTGTGCTCTTCCCTCTGACTGGAGTGATCATCTCCATTCTCCATCTCCCTAGTCCCTTCTACCTCATTTCTTCTTAGTTCTCAGGTCTCCATTTTAATGTTTTTACTGCACTCAAGGGTTATGTGTAAGGTGTTATCAAACCAATGAAACATAGAAATATTCCAAAAGTTGTTAAATGCAAATGGGAGTGATGTAAGAGACTGAACTTCTTAAATTTCAGCAGTTGGATGTTGATCTATTAAGAAAATGCTGGCCCTCTGCACTGGAGAAGGAAATGGCAACCCAGTGTTCTTGCCTGGAGAATCCCAGGGACGGGGGAGCCTGGTGGGCTGCCGTCCATGAGGTTGCACAGAGTCAGACACGACTGAAGTGACTTAACAGTAACAGTCTGTTCAGTCCTGCTAGATGAGGAGCCATTTGGCAGGACTCATTTTCTTTTCCTAAGGTTTTTTTTTTTTTTTTCCTTCACCCATTTGATCAACAAACAATGTAGCAACCCAGCTCTACTACTTTCAAGCCAGGAGGGTTCCTCAGACTGGGCCTTCCTCCTTGGTCCAGTGTCTTCTCTGTAACAGAATGGGACTATGACAACTTGTCCTGTCCTCCTCTCACAGTTGGTGGCTTATCTTTGTTCCATTCTGGTGCTGTGATTGTAAGTTTTCTCTCTAAAATTAATTCCAATAAATATATGAAAATGCATCACTTTCAAATACATGCTGCTGTGGTTATCATTTTAAAAATCCAAGAATGCTAAACTAAGAAGTTAAAAAATAAAGTATTTGTATTTTTACCATATTTCAAAAATTGAAACCATCTATAAGAATTTCTATTAATTCCAAAATTTAAGTTATGGAATACCTAGGTATCGTGTCTTCCACTACTTTCACCCCTTTGGGAAGTCCTCAGAACCAACATGCTGGATTGTCAGTTGCTCCAGTCCTTCAGAGAAGTTACACACTGAGCTCAGGGAGCAGCAAAGCAGCTCTTTGAAAAAGAAATGCATCCTGGAAGATGAAGCCAGTTGCACCTCTGCCTTTATTAGTGAAAATTCCCTATGTCAAAGCCTTTCTGTCCAGGTAACAAAAATCACCCATTTGTTCCTGGGAACAAAAGCCTCCTGAAACTTGACCGGCAATGGGCAGGTTCACTTACTTCACTTCCAGTTCTGGGCAGGATTTGTACTCCCCAAGTGCAGTGGCGCTCCACGGACTTCCAGACCCGAGAAAAGGTAATTCCCATGCTCACTGAGTCGTGCTGAGCCCCACACTAAGGGGCAAGCTGTGGTATAAGGTGCCGATAAAACCCCCAGGAGCCGGAGTCAGATCTCCGGGGTACAAATACAGCTCTACCAGGTACTAGCCATGTAACCTTGGGCAACCGTTTACCTTTCACAGCTAAGTTCTCCTCGCCTGTCAACTGAGGATAATCATGGTTCTTACCTCCTAGGGTTGCTGGTAGGAGGAGTAAATGAGTTAATCCACAGAAAGTGCTTGGAACAGCGCCTGGCTAGCACATAACGAACTTGTTAATGTTACAGCCTTTCAACCCAGGGCCCCTGCAGCTCTGCAATATTTTGCCTGGTTATGGAACGGCTCCTGAGAGTTACAAAACTTGAGATTCCAGGAGCTGAGTGCCCACAGCCGGTGAACCGGAGAGTAAAGGAAAACAGAAATTGGGGTAGGGGCAGAGGGAGAACTGCGACGACTTTTGTCCACCGGCGCCCACCTGCAGCCTTGATCTCTCTGCCTCCGTTTCTTCTTCCAGGAGTCCGGCTCCGGAGCGGCGCACACGGAGCCTTTCTCCAATCAAACATCCCAAGGCTGCGCCACGTATGCGACCTGGTCCAATCTCGTCCCTGGAGGGCGGAACGCGAACTTTCTACCTGCACCTGTGGCTGTAGTGGCCGCCTCCTGGGTTCTTTTTTTTTTTTTTTTTTTCCCTTTCTTCCCGCTGCCCCGGAGTTCTGGTTTCCAGAATCACTTGGCGAATAACCAGCAGGTGGGCAGATGTCTTCTCCCCCGCTGGACCGACGCGGTAGGATGGTTCAATGCATCATAGTGAGCAGTTGAGGTTCCATCTTCCGGCCGCTCCCGGACGGTGCTACCAGGGAAAAGGGACGTGTCCGAAAATGAAAGACTACTAGGCGGGAGAGGTTGCCTGGCCATTCACCTGGGGCAGTGAGCCTGGCACCCACTCACTGCGGGGCCCTCCAGGCGTATCCAGCCACACTTGGACTCCGGGCTACTGTCGCCGCTCCGCCAGGAAATCGGAGGCGCCAGGGGAGACCAGCCGCAGCAATCGGCTTAGCTGGCCTGCAGCGATTTCGGCTGGCACACCTTTCAGAAAGAAGCCCGATCTCTCCAAGACCGCACAGAGGAACGCCGCTCCCGGACTTTCAGATTAACCCAAGCGCACGCGCTCCCGACTTTGCCCGGGAAGAGAGAGGCCGGGAGCCACGGGGTCCAGGGAAGCCTAAGCAGGTGAGCGATGGGGTGATTCTCCGCCCTCCAAGACAGAGCTTATTCCGGGGTGTCACCCTGGGGAGCTCCCCCAGCTCCCGAGGAGAAGTTGTTAGAAGCAGGCGCTCTGCGTAATTTGCAATCTTTTCCTTGAGAAATACGTGCATAGCCCTTCTGTGCATACAAAGTTGACTGTGGAGAAGACAGCGTAGGATAGAAGACAGAAAGCAGCATCAGAACAGCCACCACTGTCACCATCACCACCATTAGTGAACAACTTGGGGATGCTTTTCCGATCTATAAAGTGGAGGGAGAATGGATGTTTGCAAACCATTGCAAACTGTGCCAGAGGGTATGGGTGCCTTCAGCAGGGAAAGGACTTTTGGCCATTTTTTTCTTCTATTGTTTTCAAGTCGCAGCCCGAGTGTGCCCTCGGGGAGTCTTGGGGAGAAGCGGGTGCCAAGGTCTCCCAGCTCAGCCGAGGCCGCGGCGGCCTCTGGCGTAGGCGTTCGGGTTCTCTCTCTCCCAGCGGTTTGGGGAAGAGAGTTTCTTTTTGGGGGGCGGGGGGGCGGGGAAGAGAATTTCTAACCACAAACACCGCGGAAGTTTCGCTCTCCAGCGCCGGCGAATCCCAGGAGCGTTGCGCGCGTGGGATGGGAAGGAGCCCAGTGGAAACCTGGAAATGAGCCGCGGCGCCAGCGAATCCTACTGATTCGTGGAGTTAGCGCGGTGTAGACCCAGCACAGAAAGTGGGCAGAGAAGTCTCGCTTCTGATATTCGCACCTTAAGTGCTAGTAACACTTTTTGCCTTTTCGTTCCGCTGGGTGCTGTTTTAAAAGCTGGGAGGAGGGCAGATTGGAGTTCCGTTGTGCGCCCTCTCCTTTGGAGGAGGGAATTGCGCAAGGAAAAGAACAGAAGCCTTTAATTTGAACTAAAAATCCCGAGTTGAGTTGCCTAGTACACACAGACTCGGTGCATATTTTAATACAGAACTAAGGAAAGAGGTACTTGGGCTCATCTCAACTGCCGACCGGGGGTGGCTTCAAAGCGACGCAAGAATGGCCTTTGGAGAATGAAAGGAAGTAGGACGGCGGTTTTCAAGGGAAGTCTAGACATGCTTCTCTGAAAGTCACAAGGCAGACGTTTTGTCAAAAGCAGAATATAAAAGAAAACAAAACCCCACGAGCTTGTCTCTCACTCTTGCTAGTCTGTAAATCCCCAGCCCCCGCCCCCGAAAAATGACATCGAAAAAGTATCCCGGGAGACAAATGTCTAGGGAGCAAAACCCTTTGAGGGAAATTTCGGAACTGTCTGCGGTCTACTGGTCGCGCCCACGTACAGCGGGGACGCGCTTGCGTCTGGACGCCCTCCTCCCACGTGTTGTTCTGGACCGGTGGGTCACCTTTGGGCGTCGTTTACAATGGGGCAGACTGACAGGACGGGCCTTTTTCCCTCTGGGGCCTGGTTAATCCAGAAGCCCCGGCACCCACCCCCGGGTGGCCCTCGAGCCTGGGCGGACCACTGCCCTATCCTGGAAGCCGGGGAGCGCCAAGACTCCGTCTCCAGACCAGAAGGCGGCGCCCGGGAGGCGGTTCGTCCGCCTGCGCTCTGGGGGGCGCGGCGAGGCTCTCTGAAAGCCCGCAGCTGCGGACCATCGGACTCCCGCCGATCCTGTGCCCGCTGGAGCACTGGAGAGGAAGTGGGATTGGGGCGCACGTGACTTCGACAAACCCAGTAACCAAGTTTTGTTTTCTTCCCCAGCACAAGCCGCTGGCCTCTGCTCCCAGCCCGCAGCCCGCTCGCGAGACACCGGCGCAGGGTCGGGTGGACCCGAGAGCGGCTGCTGCCGCCGAAGCCCTTCCCCGCGCCCCGCGCCCAGCGCCCCTCGGCCGGCCTGCCATGGCCGACGGCGGCGGCGCCGGCAGCTCGGGCTCCTGGTGGAATTCGCTAACGAACAGCAGGAAGAAAAACAAGGAGGCCGCCGGGGGTGCGCAGCCGCCAGCCCAGCCTGCTCCCGGGGAACCCGCGCCGCCCGTCCAGGACTGGACGAGCAGTTCCCGGGAGAATCAGCACCCCAGTCTCCTCGGGGGCGCCGGCGAGCCCCACAAGCTAGACAAGTTGGGCGGGGAGAAATCGGGCAACAGCCGCCGAAATTTGAAGATCTCGCGCTCAGGCCGCTTTAAGGAGAAGAGAAAAGTGCGTGCCACTCTGCTCCCCGAGGGAGTCAGGTCCTCGGAGGAAGCGATCTTCCCTGGTGACCCCCACGACGACAAGCAATAGCCCGAGAGCTCCAGGACTCTTCCCATCTCACCTCCTAAGCCCCTAGTTCTAACCCCGAGAATTCTGACCCTCTAGTCTCATCCCACCTAATTCAGAATATTCGCACCAGGCCTCCAGATTTTATTGTCCTGGAAACTGAAGTGACAATTGAGTATTCCGATAGTTCACGGCTCAAGGATGCATTAAATATTTATTCGTGGTAAGAGAAGATACCACAGAGGAACCTGGTATAAATTTTTTTTTTCCAAAAAACTTCGTGGCTTTTGCACCACCCATGGGAATGAGAAGGGTACTTCTCTAAGAGACCTTAACTCAACTGAAACTGTGCAGCCTTCCAACAAGGTTGGCATGCTCTGATTCTGGACTTGCTTTCGGAAAGCAAATCCCAGTGCTATCTTTAATGAGAAATAAAAGAAATGCACTTTGAGAGTATTTCTTCAGGCTTATACCTTAAGTGAAGGGATGGCAGAGAGCAGGAATCATTCTTAAGTAGAAGCGTTTTAAATAAGGCAAGATTGCTTTTAATGTTGACCTGCTAAACTGTACTGCCTATTTTAGCGAGGACTATTAAAACTGTTGCACTGTAAGACTTAAGGTGACTTTTGTATTTTTTTTCCATTGCAAGACTGAAACCCATCATACTTAAAAGCAGGCATGCAAAACCCAAAGTGACAGACTTAATCATTTGCCACATAACCTGACAGCTCCTCTCAAAAAACTGCAGAGAGGAGAACATGTCTAGAAACTACCAACACCCAAATTGGAATCAGTTAGCTGAAGATTCCTATTTATCAACCAGATTGGAGGAAAAGGGAGAGGTGTCAACTCATTATTCCTAAATTTTCTTTTTTACTTCAGTGTATCTTCATAAGGTAGAATAAGTCACCATGCTAATAACAGCTCTTTTAAGTATGTTATTAACCTGACTCGCAATTATCTAAAAATACTTGTTCAAACAGGTGGACTGAACTCTAAGTTTGTGCAGAGCCAGCTTTTTTCCCCACTCACTTTGCTTTAAAAGCTAATTTCTTTATTCTAAAGTATGAATTTGTCTAGTTGCAAAGCCTTAAAGATCTACCAACTTGAAGATTTTTAACAAAAATCTACCTGTTTGCTTTTGTTACAAACTTTAAGTAAAAGAGTAAATGAATACCACTAGCTTTCAGCAAATTATAAGAGCATGATTGTAGTTAAGATCCCCAGGGACCTTTTCCCACCACAATTCAGCTCATTTATAAACATCTAGAAATGCATGGGGCTTCCCAGCTGACTCAGTGGTAAAGAATCTGCCTACCAATGCAGGAGGCACTGGAGGCAGGATTTGAGCCCTGGGTTGGGAAGATCCCGTGGAGGAGAGAATGCAACCGACTCGTTTTCTTGCCAGAAGATCCCATGGACATAGAAGCGTGGGGGGTTATAGTCCATGGGGTTGTAAAGAGTCAGACACAACTGAGCATGCACACACCCCCAAGAAATGCATAGCAGGAAAATTATAATGATCAAAGTGTATATATAAATATACACATAATGTGGATAATGAGAGACAAGAGCTTGATTGGATCTTCTGAATTTATTATATGTAGTTTTTTGTTCTCTCAAATTTGTAACTTATAAAATAACAAAGCATGTTGATTGTCTAAAGAGATTTAACAAAGAAACTTGATGAAAATGGCTTAAATGGATTTAAATTAGTGAATCAAGCTTGGATATCAGCAAAGTCATAGTGTACCATTTGATACATGAGCACATAACTAAAAACTTACTCCAAAAGAAACTGTTTTCATGGGGATTATGAAATCCTTACCTTCTTACAAGAGAGTTTATGAGGTGGTTTTCTTTTTTTTCAATCTTGTAGTTTTTTTGGTTTTATATTTGGTACGTGAACAAAGTCTCATCAGGGTGAGCTTTCTGAATGAGGAGAACATTACAACAATTTTAAGTGGGCCTACCTAGTGGTTCAGATGGTAAAAAGTGCCCGCAATGCAGGAGACTTGGGTTCGATCCCTTGGTCAGGAAGAGTCCCCTGGGGGAAGAAATGGCTACCCACTCCAGTATTCTTGCCTGGAAAATCCCATGGATGGAGGAGCCTGGCGGGCTATACCCCATGGCATTGCAAAGAGTCGGACACGACTGAGCGACTAACACACCCATACACACTCCTACAGCCTCTAGACTTTAATGAAGATGAAGGAGTCAGGATCTTGGACTCATAGAAGTTCACTGTAAGGGAGGAGATTGGGGGCTGACCAGCATTGGGAGTGCACAGAGCAGAAGCTGTCAAATCAGGCTTTGAAACACCTTCACAAAATATTTTAATTTCTGTAAGTAATCAAAATTAGAGTGGATAACTAGCCAAAATGCTTTTCCCCTCCTGAGAAGACAAATAGATTAGATCTGTACACATTTAAAAGTTAAGCTGGCCATTGTATACTTTTAAAATCTTATACTAACTCTTTCATCCACAGTTTTAATGTTTTAAAGAACTTTTTTTTTTCTTAAAAATTCCTTTAATTCACAAAACATTGGCATTTTCCCAGGTTCTGTGTCTAGTTTTGGATCCCACCCAAGTCTATAATTGCCGCAGATAATCAATATCAGACATATAGCAGTGGAACGTATTAACGGAACGTCTTTCCCCACAGTTCTGAAAGAATTTAAAACCATGCTAATGGCAGTTACAACAATGAGTGCAATGTACAATCGGCAGTTGAGGTTTGTAATTACATAGTTTTAAAGCAGTTCTAATTATGCAGTGGGAGGAATTCACTGATTTAATCCCAACACAGAGAAATCAGAAACCAAGCAAAATTGGTGAGATACAAAGATCATAAGTAAGATGAGATAATTTGACAAAGTGTCTGCTGGGATTCATGTGCTCTACAGATGATGAATTACATTCCCATAACACATATACAGATTTTGAAAATGTATAAACTTTAAGATATTTTATATTAAATAAAGGGAAAATGTTTAAGTTTGGAGTTAATTAGGTTAGAGACTTTTGTTCTCTTAAAGCCCTTTACAAATGAAATTTCACTCACAAGTTTGGAAAAAATTAAAGAAATTCTCATGCCGTGCTTTCAAATTATGTAGAAAAAAGGGACAATAATCTAGCAGTGTGTTTGCTAAATATTTTCTTAACCACGATAATTATTAATATATACACAAGGTAGTTTTGGCCCCAGTGACTGCCCTTGCAGTCAGTGGCCAAGCTGTAACTCATATTACAGGTCACTGAATGTCCTTTATGTCCGTGCTTCTGTTGTCATCCCATTGTGACTTGCATTTCAAAAGCAGAGACTCTGTTTTGTATACACTCAGGACATTCTGGTTTATTTAACACTTAGAAATAATTTTTTCTGCTTTGAAATGTAATGCAAACCCAGAATGCTGATATTGCTGAGTCCTTAGAAGGGAACTAAAAACTTAATGAACAGTAAGTTTGAAGGCTGAAGCTTTGTCAGAAATAGTTCTCCTGAGATACACCGAAGAAAATTTGAGTGGTTTAAAATAAATAAATAATAAAAATGGGCAGAAAAGATTTCAAGTAAAAGGCTAACTGGAGGGATTTTTTGGTGGTCCAGTGGCTAAGACTCCCTCCTCCCGACATAGGGTGCCCGGGTTTGATCCTGGGTCAGGGAATAAGATCCCACAGGCCACAGCTGAGAGTTCGAATGCCATGACTAAAAGATTCCACAAGCCACAACTAAGACCCAGCACAGGTACACAATAAATAAATAATTATTTTTAAGGTGAACCAGAAAGGAATAAGAGGGGAAAGTGGGGCAGTTAATATCCAGTGATCACAAGGCACCTTTTATGAGGAAAAGAGAGAATATTATTTTTCCTTAGCTGAGAAGAGTCACCAGACCAAACACAAAAAGCTGGTTTGATAATATAAGGGTAAGTAATCTTTAAAAACTCTTATTTTATCTGTGGAGCATTTTATGATAGTTACACAGAAATGGAAGAGATTCTTGGGATAAGCATGAGTTATTATCTCCACGGTAAGTAGAGAATGAGACTAGAGATATTTTATACCCTTGGGTATCTGTATAATAAGTGTCTTAGAGTAGAAACAAGTGTGCAGCCCAGAGCAAACTTTGTCATTGATAAGCTGGCTGTCCCATCACAGCTTTGTTCTTCTCACTTGTTTTCTATTTCTCTAGCCCCATTCACCTTGCCTTGGAGCCACGGCAAGTACATTCCTATCAGGCTCAGAGATGTGGAAGAGGGATTGCTGGGAGGCTCAGGGCCCTCCCCCAGCCTCCTGCAGGCATGGCAGGTCAACAACCAGTTTGTTGAAGGATGGCCCTGCACATAGGATGAAAAACATTCATGGTGAGAAAAGATTATCATTTAGGAGACAGGGTTCTAAGAAAACTTCACAGGTCTTGCCCTAGCAGAGGACAGATGACCCTTGTACAGATGTGGTAGTAGCATTCGTGCATGCTAAATCGCTTCAGTCATGTCTGACTCTCTGTGACCCTGTGGACTATAGCCAGCCAAGCTCATCTGTCCATGGATTCCCTAGACAAGAATACTGGAGTGGGTTGCCATGCCATCCTCCAGGGGATCTTCCAGACCCAGGGATGGAACCCATGTCTCTTATGTCTCCTGCATTGGCAGGCAAGTTCTTTACCACTAGAGGCAACTGGAAAGCCCAGTAGTTGCTATAAACCATGATAAATAACAAAGACAAAGTTTATCAGTGATACTTCCAGGTATTCAAAACAAGGAATTCAGCCATTCTTCCAAACCAAATTGTGCTGCAGATGACAAAGTGATGGATTTGTAACTATCATATCAGAGTTGCTGACATAACCTCATGCAATTAAAAAAAAAATGGAGTGTCTTTATTGCTGACATGTATAATAAGACTGCTTACCCACAAGACAAAAATTTCTGGCCCTTAAACTAGAAAGATTCATGTTGAAGAAGATGAAGATTCCTACCTACCCCTGAAAGGAACTGCTGATTGACCTGCTGGTTGAGTAAGGAATACGGGCCCATCTGGGACCTCCCTGTGGTTTTCTGAAAGGATATCCCTTGAGTTACAAGTACCCTAGATTATTCTTTTGTTTTTCTAGTGGCAGTCAACAACCATGTGGCTCAGATGGTAAAGAATCCACCTGCAATGCGGGAGACCTGGGTTTGATCCCCGGGTTGGGAAGATCCCCTGGAGGAGGACATGGCAACCCACTCCAGTATTCTTGCCTGGAGAATCCCCATGGGCAGAGGAGCCTGGAGGGCTACAGTCCATGGGGTTGAAAAGAGTCGGACACGACTGAGTGACTAAGCGCAGTGCACAGAGACGGCAGCAAAGAGCGCCTGCAAAATTTTCCAAAACACCTAATTGTAATTCCCTCTCTCACTTGCTCTTAGACGAGTCTTTGATGAGCTGGTGTCAGTTTGCTCTTCTGTAAAATGATGAGATGGAGTCTATATTCTCACTTTAAAACTCTCTTTTAGGAGCCTGCTATTTTGAGCAACAGGCTGTAAAAGCAAACTTATACAGTGCTCATTGTTTACTATAAAACACAAAGGCACCAGCTTTCTGGCACTGATGGTCAGGTGGGGGGCTGGGAGGGAGGTAGAGAAGTGTAAATTGCAATAAAGCTACCACATTAGCATATGATGCTGTCACCACACTGTCATCTGGCCCAACGATCAGAATAGTCCTACTGTGTAGGAGCATGAAGCCTCATCATTCGTTGAAAAACACAAACAGCTGAAAGTGAAAGTCGTTCAGTCGTGTCTGACTGTGACCCCATGGACTATAACCCACCAGGCTTCCCTGTTCGTGGAATTCTCTAGACAAGAATACTGGAGTGGGTAGCCATTCCCTTCTCTAGGGAATCTTCCCAACCCAGATATTGAACCCAGGTCTCCTGCATTGCAGGCAGATTCTTTACCATCTGAGCCATCAACAAAGCCTCTAATCATCTTTCATGCTTAGAACCAAATTGCAGCAAGGCTATCTAGTTATAGATATTATTCCAAATGGGTGCTTTCACAGCTGCTATCTCATCCGTTCCTTGTAACTAGCCCTCACTGTCCCCCAGTCCTGCCAATCTACCTGCTTCTGTACTCTTGTTTAAACTCATCTCTTTCCATTCTCATTGGATAAGGTCAAACTCCTTCACTAGAGCTGTCACCCCTACCCAGCCATTCTGTGTTATTGACAATTTCTGAGAGTGGCTATTCCTTGTCATGCCAGGCCTCTGTCTGTCCTGATGTTTCTGCTTGGCATATTCTTTTCCCACTACCTGCCTGGCAAAGCCTCAATCAACTTTTAAGATCCAAGAGTTTCTTCCCATGTAACTGTTATGTTATCTCCTTCACTCTGTTTTAAAACACCTCTGAGGGATACATTTAAGTCTGTGTTCCCACCCCCACTGACCATATTTTATGCATGTGTCTCATTGCCCTTTAAGTCAAGGAACTCAGGGAAATTAAAGGGCAATGTCTGTTCTTTATGTCCTTTCATTAACTCCCGGCTAATCTACAAGGACACGGGCCCTTCAAGTAGCACGTGCAGCTAGCATGTAGTTCTTGGTAGTGCCATAATCTTTTCTCCTCTAGGAAAGCAGGCTGTGTTTGGCTGCTGGTGAAATTTGGGGGGTTATGAATCAGTAAGAGTCTTTTGAGGAGAGAGAAATTACACAGTGTATTTGAACAGGGAGTGTTTACTATACAGAACTATTATCCGTGATAGGGACTGGCATTAGAGGGTTTGACTGGTAAGAAGTAACAGGAAACTAAACTTCCCTGGTGGTCCAATGGTTAAGATTCCATGCTCCCAATGCACTGGCATGGGTTCAATCTCTGGTTGTGGAAGATCCCACATACTGTGTGGCACAGCTTTCCCTTTACCCCTCCCCCCCACAAAAAGAAAGAAGTAACAGGAACTCGAAAGAACACTGGAATACTCTAAGTGGCAGCCACTACTCCAGAGCTGAGATGAAGTGCTCAAGGATGAACCCCTCTTCCCTCCAAACCCCTATACCTTGTTGGAAGGGACATGGCTGGGACCCACTAGTAGGCAGAGAACTCACATCAATGAAACGTGCTGGAAATCCACCTGCTAGAACTGGTTTCTGTGAGCCAATTAGTACTAAAGCACTAATCACTAAATTCTTTGAATAGCATGGGTAAAAATATAAGTGATACCACTGTGTTAACACAGTATATGACAAAATTGGTATTTCTATAGGCTGGGCTACATTTATTTCAAGAGGGCAACTCCTTGCCTATAAAGCGCCCATGAAAGGCTTCCCAGGTGGCCCTAGTAGTAAAGAACCTGCCTGCCAATGCAGGAGAAAGAAGAGACTCAGGTTTGATCCCTGAGTCAGGAAGATCCCCTGGAGGAGGGCATGGCAACACACTCCAGTATTTTTGTCTGGAGAATCCCCATGGATAGAAGAGCCTAGAGGGCTACCAGTTCATAGGGTCACAAAGAGTCGGACACGACTGAAGTGACTTAGCACACAGACACGCAGGCAAAGTGCCAGTCAGAGTTAGAAAAAGTTGCTACTTCCTCTGGGTGGACTTTGGCCCAATCACACTCCGTGGCAGCTACCCTGGTCCAGTAAATGACCTACGCAGCCTTATACAGCAGCTGTGAATCCATGAACAGATGGAACTGTGCTCTGAAGGTGATGGGCTTGGGTAAAGGACAGGCCTGCCTGACTGAAGGGAAACCCAGGTTCTAGACCACTTTTCAAACCAGTAACTGTGTGGTCTCAGGCAAATCACTTAATTGCTCTGGGCTTTCATTTTCTTATCAGTAAAATAAGAAGTTCAGATACTTCAAGTTCAAAACTTCTGTTCTTATAGTGTCTGTGTAAGAGAAGTGGTGTTTACTTTCATATTCAAAACAGACCAGATCTCCGATTACATGCAACAAATTTTAAAGTAGGATTGCAATCAACACTGTGTCCCTTACCCTTACATGATGTTTTTCTGGCCTGTGATCAGATCTATCAATACCAGATCTTCCAGCTAACTTGAAATTCCTCCTTTGCATGTGTGCATGCATGCTCAGGCGCTTCATTTGTGTCCCACTCTTTGGAACCCCACGGATGATAGCCTACCAGGCTCCTCTGTCCATGGGGATTCTCTAGGCCAGAATACTAATGTGGGTTTCCATGTCCTCCTCCAGGGGATCTTCCCCACCAGGGATCAGACCCAAGACACTGTGTCTCCTGCATTGGTAGGTGGATCCTTTACCACTAACGCCGCTTGGGAAGCCCGCCTCCTTTGCATGTATGTTATAAACAGACATATAATTTCTACTGTTCCTTCAAGCGTTAACAGTGACATTGGTTGCTTCAATAAGAACCCCCAAGATAGAGTTAGATCCCCTCATCTGTGTCCCTGCTGAGGACACACAGACTCTGGCCACAGTCCCATCCCAAGGACAGTATGTTCACCATCTCCACCACCAGATGAGAAACACTTAAGACTGAGGGACTCTGATTTATGCTGGCTCTGCTGTGGCCAGCATGGTGCTTAGCACATAGTACTCATTAAATATTTGTTAAGCCAATGAGGACTTAAATCAAGCTACTTGCTGGAGAAGTGAAATAATATAGTAGTTAAGACAGTGGATTCTGAAGTCAGATGAGTTAGATTTAAATCCTAGCTTTTCTATTTACTGTTTGTGCACCTATGTGAGTTATACAACCTGCCATGCTTTAATTTTTGCTGTTGTTATTTGTTTTGTTTTGTGTTTTTTAATCCCAATATTGAGTTATAATTGGTATATAACATTGTATTAGTTTAAGGTGGACAATACAATGATTCAATAGATTTATATATTGTTAAATGGTCACCACAATAACTTTAGTTAACATTTACCATCTCACATAGTTACAATATTTTCCTGTGATGAGAACTTTTAAGATCTGCTCTCTTAGCAATTTCTAAATATACAGTGTGGTATTGTTATCTACAGTCATCATTCTGTACATTACAGCCCCAGGACTTACTCATCTTACCTTTTTGACTACCTTCCTCCATTTTCCTCACCCTCTGCGGCAACTACCAATCTATTCAGTTTGTTTTAGATTTCATCTAGAGAAGAGAATGACAACCCACTCCAGTATTTTTGCCTGATAACTCCCATGGACAGAGGAGCCTGGCAGGCTACAGGCCATGGGTTTGTGAGTCAGACATGACTTAAGAGACTAAACGACAACAATGATAAGTGAGATTATAGTATTTGTCTTTCTGTGTGATTTATTTTACTTTACATTCTTTACCTTCAAGAATGATTGAACCCAATTCATTGATTCGTTTAGAAAGTTGCGTGGGAAGTATACAGAACTGACCTCCTTATATGGGAAACTCTTAATAAACATTAGCCTACTAATTATTATCACCAATATTCGATTCGACTCATGTAACATTTATGGAGGGAAGTTGGAAGGTAAAATGCGTCTTGTCCCAGGTTCTTCATAACTTTAAAAAAGACAACTGGAGCAGTTTAAAAGTTCAAAGCCTTGCCTATAATTTTATAAATCCAAAAGTGCTCATACCAACTCACTCTGTCAGCTGATCATAATCTGAAATAGCAGTCAGTTTTAGAATGATTTACATATTAGAAGACTCACAGATGTAAGGTCCCTTCCTTGTCTGGAAAGAACAGTTGTTCCCACTCTTCAACTACTGTCATTGTTAAACTCTTCCAAGTTATGCTTGTATTTTTGCTGATATTTTCCTTTTCATGTTGTTAATACAGACTGATCATGAATCCTTTAGAAAATACTTAACAAAACTTTCTTATAAGAAGTGCTCATACACCCAGAGTAAGCACTTCTGGGTGTATTTTCTTCTAATAAGTTTTAGTGCATGTCTTACAGGTGTGAGTTTGTGTGTGTGTTTAAAAATCCTGAGACAAAGTTTTATTTTAAATTTTTCCCCATTTGCAGCCACTTACTATCACTGACCCATATTAATAAGTCTGAATAGTACAGAATAGGTGAAGAATGGTGGAGAACAAGGGGTTACCACTGATCTAAAATGATTTTGTCATACTAGTTGTGTTCCTTTTGAGATCAGCCCCTAAGAAGCCTCTCTGCATTGCTTAACCCCATTGACCAATGTCCTACCTGCAATGTTTCTATTAGTGGCTATGACTCAACCTGCGCCCGAATTTCTTCTCACGCCCTTGCTGTCTTCCTTCAGTATTCTTAATCACTCAGGCCAGAAAACTAGAACTCATCCTTGGTTCTTCCTTCTTCCTAACTCACTGGCTCTCTTCATCAAATCGATCGATCTGTTCTGTATTTTTAGTAAACTCTTTCAAATCTGCCCACCTCTCTCCATTTCCCCACCACAAACAGAATCGCAGGCACAGCTTCTTCTCCCCTGGCCCGGCCCAGCAGCCTGCAATCTGGTCACCTCTCTGTATCCACTCCTGCCCCCTCCTGTAATTTGTTCCCCAGCCCACTACTGAACTGAACTCTGTAAATAGTAAGATTTCAAAACCTTTTAAGCTAGAAAGCTAATCCAGAATCTCCTTCCCCTGGTTAACTTTCTCTGATGTATTATGAAGCAATATTTTCCAGATAGAATTCTCGGATGTGAGAGTTGGACTGTGAAGAAGGTTGAGCGCCGAAGAACTGATGCTTTTGAACTGTGGTGTTGGAGAAGACTCTTGAGAGTCCCTTGGACTGCAAGGAGATCCAACCATCCATTCTGAAGGAGATCAGCCCTGGGATTTCTTTGGAAGGAATGATGCTAAAGCTGAAACTCCAGTACTTCGGCCACCTCATGCGAAGAGTTGACTCATTGGAAAAGACTCTGATGCTGGGAGGGATTGGGGTCAGGAGGAGAAGGGGACGACCGAGGATGAGATGGCTGGATGGCATCACTGACTCGATGGACGTGAGTCTGAGTGAACTCCGGGAGTTGGTGATGGACAGGGAGGCCTGGCGTGCTGCGATTTATGGGGTCGCAAAGAGTCGGACACGACTCAGCAACTGAACGACTGAACTGAACTGAAAAGTACTTAAGATTTTAAATTTAATTAGGTCCTATTTGTTTTTATTTTTCTCACTCTAGGAAGTGGATCAAAAAAGATACCACTGCAATGTACATCAAAAACTGTTCTGTTTTTCTCTAAGAGTTTTATAGTATCTGGCCTTACATTTAGGTCTTTGATCCACTTTGAGTTTATTTTTTATGTATGGTATTAGGGTGTATTCTATTTTCATTCTTTTACATGTAGTTTTCCCAGCACCATTTAGTGAAAAAACTGTCTTTTCTCTTGATATTCTTCCCTCTTTTGTCATAGATTTATTGACCATAGGTGCGTGGCTTTTTTTTTTTTAATTGGATTATAGTTGATTTAAAATGTTGTCTTAGTTTCCAGTGTATAGCAAAGTGATTCAGTAATACATATACAAATACTCATCTTTTTTCAGATTCTTTTCTTATATACGTTATCACAGAATATTGAGGAGAGTTCCCTATGCTATGTACAAGGGCCTTGCTGGCAATCTATCTTAAATATAATAGTGTGTGTATGTTAATCCCAAGCTCCTGATTTATCCCTCCCCCACATTTCTCCTTTGGTATCCATAAATTTGTTTCCAGTATCTATGTCTGTTTCTGTTTTGTAAATAAGTTAATTTATACCTGTTGTTAAAGTAGATTCCACATATGAAAAAATAAAGAAAGAAAAGTGTTTTAATCATCCTGCTCCAGAAATGAAGAGGATGAGCCAAAGTAGAAACAACACCCAGTTGTGGATGTGTCTTGTGGTTAAAGTAAAGTCAGATGTTGTAAAGAACAATATTGCATAGGAACCATGAATCAAGGTAAATTGGAAGTAGTCAAACAGGAGATGGCAAGAGTGAACATTGACATTTTAGGAATCAGAAAATTAAAATGGATCAGTATGGGCGAATTTAATTCAGATGACCATTATATATACTACTGGTGGGCAAGAATCCTTTAGAAAAAACGCAGTAGCCCTTATAATCAACAAAACAGTCCAAAATGCAGTACTGGGGTGCAATCTCAAAAATGACACATGATCTTGGTTTGTTTCCAAGGCAAACCATTCAATATCACAGTAATCCAAGTCTGTGCCCCAGCCACTAATGCTGAAGAAGTTGAAGTTGAATGGTTTTACAAATACCTACAAGACCTTCTGAAAGAGATGGGAATACCAGACCACCTGACCTGCTTCTTGAGAAACCTATATGCAGTCAGGAAGCCACAGTTAGAACTGGACATGGAACAACAGACTGGTTCCAAATAGGAAAAGGAGTACATCAAGGCTGTATATTGTCACCCTGCTTATTTAACTTCTATGCAGAGTACATCATGAGAAATGCTGGGCTGGAAGAAGCACAAGCTGGAATCAAGATTGCCGGGAGAAATATCAATAACCTCAGATATGCAGATGACACCACCCTTATGGCAGAAAGTGAAGAGGAACTAAAAAGCCTCTTGATGAAAGTGGAAGAAGAGAGTGAAAAAGTTGGCTTAAAGCTCAACATTCAGAAAACGAAGATCATGGCATCTGGTCACATCACTTCAAGGGAAATAGATGGGGAACAGTGGAAACAGTGTCAGACTGTATTTTGGGGGGCTCCAAAATCACTGCAGATGGTGATTGCAGCCATGAAATTAAAAGACACTTACTCCTTGGAAGAAAAGTTATGACCAACCTAGATAGTATATTGAAAAGCAGAGATATTACTTTGCCAACAAAGGTCCGTCTAGTCAAGGCTATGGCTTTTCCAGTGGTCATGTATGGATGTGAGAGCTGGACTGTGAAGAAAGCTGAGCACCAAAGAATTGATGCTTTTGAACTGTGATGTTGGAGAAGACTCTCGAGAGTCCCTTGGACTGCAAGGAGATCCAACCAGTCCATTCTAAAGGAGATCAGTCCTGGGTGTTAATTGGAAGGACTGATGCTGAAGCTGAAACTCCAGTACTTTGGCCACCTCATGCGAAGAGTTGACTCATTGGAAAAGACCCTGATGCTGGGAGGGACTGGGGGCAGGAGGAGAAGGGGTCGACAGAGGACGAGATGGCTAGATGGCATCACCGACTCGATGGACATGAGTTTGAGTGAACTCAGGGAGTTGGTGATGGACAGGGAGGCCTGGCGTGCTGTGATTCATGGGGTCACAAAGAGTCGGATATGACTGAGCGACTGGACTGAACTGAACTGAACTGAACAAGACCTTCTAGAATTAACACCAAAAAAAAGATGTCCTTTTCATCATAGGAGACTGGAATGCAAAAGTAAGAAGTCATGGGATACCTGGATTAACAGGCAAGTTTGGCCTTTGAATACAATATGAACCAGGGCGAAGGCTAATAGAGTTTTGTCAAAAGAATGCACTGGTCATAGCAAACGTTCTCTTCCAACAACACAAGAGATGACTCAACACATAAATCACCATATGGTCAATACTGAAACCAGATTGATTATATTCTTTGCAGCCAAAGATAAAGAAGCTCTTTACAGTCAGCAAAAAAAAAAAAAAAAAAAAGACCGGGAGCTGACTGTGGTTCAGATCATGAACACCTTATTGCAAAATGCAGACTTAAATTGAAGAAAGTAAGGAAAAGTGAAAGCCAGTAGGCCATTCAGATATGACCTAAATCAAATTCCTTACTATTATACAGTGGGAGTTACAAATAGATTCAGGATTGGATTTGATAGAGTGCCTGGGGAACAAAGGATGGAGGTTCATAACATTGTACAGAAAGTGAAGTGAAAGTCTCTCAGTCATGTCCAACTCTTTGTGACCCCATGGACTATACACTCCATGGAATTCACCAGGCCAAAATACTGGAGTACGTAGGCATTCCTTTCTCCAGGAAATCTTTCCAACCCAGGGATTGAACCCAGGTCTCCCATACTGAGGTGGATTCTTTACCATCTGAGCCACCAGGGAAGACGAAAGCCTTTCTTCCCAAGAAAAAGATATGCAAAAAGGCAAAATGGTTGTCTAAGGAGGCCTTACAAATAGCTGAGAAAAGAAGAGAAGCAAAAAGCAAAGGAGAAAAGGAAAGATATCTGAATGCATCTGAATGCAGAGTTCCAAAGAATAGCACGGAGAGATAGATAAGAAAGACTTCCTAAGTGATCAATGCAAAGAAATAGAGGGAAACAATAAAATGGGAACAACTAGAGATCTCTTCAAGAATATCAGATATACCAAGGGAACATTTCAAGCAAAGATGGGCACAATAAAGGATAGAAATGGTATGGACCTAACAGAAGCAAAAGATATTAAGAGATGGCAAGAATACACAGAAGAACTATATTTAAAAAGTATTAATGACCCAGATAACCACGATGGTGTGATCACTCACCGAGAGCCACACATCCATGAGGGCAGAGTCAAGTGGGCCTTAGTGATTATTCCTAAGCTAGTGGAGGTGATGGAATTCCAGCTGAGCTATTTCAAATCCTAAAGGTGATGCTGTTAAAGTGCTGCACTCAATATGAGAGCAAATTTGAAAAACTCAGCAGTGGCCCCTGGAAAAGGTCAGTTTTCATTCCAATTCCAAAGAAAGGCAATGCCAAAGAATGCTCAAACTACCTCATAATTGCACTCATTTCAGTATTGACCATTTGGTGATTTACATGCTAGCAAGGTAATGCTTAAAATCCTTCAAGCTAGGCTTCAGTAGGATGTGAACCAAGAACTTTCAGATGTACAAGCTGGGTTTAGAAAAGGCAGACGAACCAGAGATCAAATTGTCAACATCAGCTGGATCATAGAAAAAGCAAGAGAATTCCAGAAAAACATCTACTTCTACTTCATCAACAACGCTAAAGCTTTTGACTGTGTGGATCACAACAAACAGTGGAATATTCTTAAAGAGATGGGAATACCAGACCACCTTACCTGTCTCCTGAGAAACCTGTATGTGGGTCAAGAAACAACAGTTAGAACAGGACAGAAAACAACAGACTAGTTCCAAACTGGGAAAGGAGTTTGTCAAGGCTGTATATTGTCACCCTGCTTATTTAACTTATATGCAGAGTACATCAAGCAAAATGCCAGGCTGGATAAAGCACAACTGGAATCAAGATTGCCAGGAGAAATATCAACAACCTCAGATATGCAGATGACACCACCCTAAGGGCAGAAAGTGAAGAGGAACTAAAAAGCCTCTTGATGAAGGTGAAAGAGGAGAGTGAAAAAGCTGGCTTAAAATTCAACATTCAAAAAACTAAGAGCATGGCATCCAGTCCCATCACTTCATGGTGAACAGATGAGGAAACAATGGCAACAGAAACAGATTTTATTTTCTTGGGCTCCAAAATCACTGAGGATGATGACTGCAGCCATGAAATTAAAAGATGCTTGCTCCTTGGAAGAAAAGCTATGACAAACCTAGACAGCGTATTAAAAAGCAGAGACATTACTTTGCCAAGAAAGATCTGTATAGTCAAAGCTATGGCTTTTCCAGTAATCATTACAGATGTGAGAGCTGGACAATAAAAAAGGCTGAGTGTTGAAGAATCGATACCTTCAAAATGTGGTGCTGGAGAAGACTCTACAGAATCCCTTGAACAGCAAGGAGATCCAACCAGTCCATCCTAAAGGAAATCAGTCCTGAATATTCATTGGAAGGACTGATGTTGAAGCTGAAACTCTGATACTTTGGCCACCTGATGTGAAGAACTGCCTCATTGGAAAAGACCCTGATGCTGGGAAAGATTGAAGACAGGAGGAGAAGGGGATGACATAGGACGAGATGCTCGTACGGCATCACCCACTTAATGGACATGAGTCTGAGCAAACTGCAGGAGACTGTCAAGGACAGTGAAGCCTGGAGTGCTGCAGTCCATGGGGTCGCAAAGAGTCGGACATGACTGAGTGACTAGACAGCAAAATCACCTTGCTGGGTCCATCCTCTGCCCACTTCCCCAGCTCTCTCTCTCCCTGCCATCCCTTCAAACACTCTCCATTCCAAAAGAGCAGGCTCATTTCAATGCATTGACCACCATCCTCTCTTCTCCCTCCCGGTCTTACCATACGTTCTCCCCTCTGCCTTGGGTTTTCCAAGGTCTCAAGAGCTTGATGACCCTCTTTAGTTAGACCCTTTCTTTGCAGACTTTTGGTGCTTTGAGGATATTTCTGCTGCTTGAACAGCCACATGGAATGGAACTGGAGTGGAAGACTACCTTCTCTACCTCAGGTTTCCTTGTGAATAAATGCAAGTGGCGAATATCACTTCATGGTGTTTTGCTTAAACTAACCGGGAGCTGGTGATGGATAGGGAGGCCTGGCGTGCTGCGGTTCATGGGGTCGCAAAGAGTCGAACACGACTGAGTGACTGAACTGAACTGAACTGAACCACATATAAAAGCATATCTCTTAGAGATAAACTGCATAGCCCAGGGAAGCCTTAGGTAATATCAGCTGTCTTCATTCATACTCCTGAGTGATGGGTTGAAACTGGCCTGAAGGAAATATTTCAGCAGTTTCCTTTAAACACTCTCTGGAATGTGGAGGCTCCATTTCCTAGGAGAAAGCCAAGAGATGTGCGTTTTGAAAACTAGGATTATGTTCTTATTTCAAAAATTCAATGATGGGAGACATCTTGGAGATGGAGAAAAGGAGAGAACCACAGGTCCAGGGATGACAAATAAAAATAACTGGATTCTATGTTGTCATCTATATGTTTAAGAACATACCTTGGACCTGAGGTTAGATAATGAATGCATTTAAAGTGTTGCCAGAGCCCCCAAAAGGGAGATAAAATCAGGAAGTGAAGAAGGCAGTTAGCTTGGTGGGCAAATGCAATGGGAAGTTTCAGGAATGCCTAGGGAATGGCTTAAGGTATTTTTGGAGATACCACACTGTCAACAATAAAACCTCTAAAGCCCTGGGAGGGACCATCCTCCCTGCATTTCTGATCCTAGATATGGTGGAAGAGTAGGAAGCAGCTTCATCCTAATGATTCACATGCTTTCCTTAACTTGTCCACTGCTGTATTATTGCACATGGGGACTTTCATGAGAAAACTTTTGGAAAATCAAGGCAACCTTAGGTAACTCATTGTCAGTTCCATGGAATATGACAACACCTATGAGCCTTGACAGACTTCTTTTAGAAAGAAATCTCTCAGTCTGAGTTTGCTGAAGCATGTGTTTTGATTGAAGGTGGTTATTCACGGCTTCATCCTTGGACATATTCTAAGGTTCTTTTACACTGAAGCCAATTCTCAGGAATTGGAAATGTAACCTAGTGAGGGTTCCAATAGACCTGAGTTTTAAAAGAAAGCTCCCTGTCGCCCCCCCGGTTGATTGTAATGAGAATGTGGGGATTTGTAGATGCCCCTGACCCTGACATAGCCAAAGCTACAGGCACTAGGAATTTTTTGGAGTGAAGAAGATCACTCTTTCCAGTCTACAGGGGCATAGAGCTATGGTTTTTTGGAATGAAAGGTAGAATTTTTCCTATTGCAATTTTTAATTGTGGGTACACTTAGCTGTCTTATATCTGTAATGTAATATTTAATTTGGGGGCTAGATAACTTCAGCACAAATCAGCACTTATTGAGTACATAGTACAAGGGCTTTGGGGCAAAAAATAAAGTAGATACAGATATTTTAGTTCTTCACATATTTCATAAATTTAAACCTTGACTGTGTCCTTCATTTTTATTGATTTATCAATTTATTGAACAAAGTTTTGTTGAGATCATTCATTCTTTTGTTTATTCAGTGTGCCAATTAGGTACCAGGCAATGAACTAAACTACAGATGTAGGAGAAAGTAAGATCTTAACCTATACCTACTTATAATCTTACTGCAATATGGTGTAACACAAACAATGATAGTTTATAGACTGATATTGGATCATTCAGGAACCTTTCAAGACGTTTTGATGAATTAATTACTTTGTGAGTAAGCTGAAGGTGTTAAACATGCTCCCAACCCAACAAGTCACACCCTTTGTTTCTGGAGCAGCATACCTGCCTACTCGAGTGAATACATAGGAGAGACCACCAGCAGAGTATGAGGTTCTGCCTCTAAACTCCTCGTGTTTGCAGAGTACCAGAGCCTGAAGATGCCTTTGCTAGAAGCAGGGATACCCCTGAAGGTCCAAGAGTCATGCCAAACTCACTTCTCTTCAGCAAGAGAAAAACTGTTCCTTTTTCCTCTCAACTCTTTGACTTTTCAAGTACATAGATCCACTTCCCCAGAACCACTATGCCTCCATCATAGCATCAGAGCACCAAGATGGATGAAATGTGCTATGCTGTATAATTTAACCTGGAGCAAAATTACCAACTGGCCAGACTACATTTTGACAGAATCGCCTCGCTTTATTACAACTGTCAGTAGGATTTCTGCTTGTAGTTCTGCGCGAGGACAGGAGATGATCTGCAAAGAAAGTGTCCATCTAAAGAGGCTCATCAAGCTCTTGAGACCTTGGAAAACCTGATCTCCAAGGCAGAGGGGAGAATATATGGTAAGACCTGGAGGGAAAAGAGAGGATGGTGGTCAATGCATTGAAATGAGCCTGCTTTTTTGGAATGGAGAGTGTTTGAAGGGACAGCAGGGAGAGAGAGAGAGCTAGAGAAGTGGGCAGACGGCGGAGCACCACCAGCAGGGTGATTAAAGCACTTTTACTTATTTTTCATACATGGAATCTGATGTAATAATATACACAAATGAACTTACAAAACAGAAACAGACCTACAGATACTTATGTGGAGAAAGGTTTGTGAACCTGCACACCATCTTTGGGACTCATGGACAGGTTTTTCAATGAGAAAAGAGTCCAGTGCGATAGCCACACGTGTTCCTTCCTTGGGGGCTGCCTCCTTGACTCAGCAGCCTTGTCTTTCCCTCAGTCTCTCAGGGAAATGGTGAGCATGCGTGACTACATTCACTAAATCCAACCTGATTTGCATCCTTCTTTTCTACTATTCACCTAGCTTCAAACTTCCTGTTCCTGAACATTTTGAGTGGGACACTCATTCAAATATTTATTTCAGAATTTTCTAGCTATGAGAATGCAGTTTTGCTTTCCTAAACCATCCTCTCTGGTTAATTACAAGAATTATAGGACTTCAAAAAGGACAAAAATAAATACACAAAATTTTCTAAGAAAGAGTTATAGAACTTCATTCATTACTCAACAAATTTTACTGACTCCCTGAGAACAATGTATGATCCAGACACATCTGTACAACCATATCACCTGGTACTTAAGAAACAGCCACAACCACTACAAAATGCAGCAGGCGACATATCATAGTTAACACTGTTTTGTGGTTGCTATTGTTGTTTAGTCGCTAAGTTGTGTCTGACTCTGCAACACCATGGACTGTAGCATTATAGGGCTTTATAACTGAGGAAGTACTGTCATATCCATAATTTCATGTGATCCATACAAAACCTGTGTGTAGCAGATGCTTTAGATTATTATTTCTATGGCCATGCTCCTTCAGTAGGGGACTTTGCAGCTCCTCCCATCAAGATGTGGAGTCGAGGCACTTCCCTGGTGGTCCAGTGGCTAAGACTCTGTGCTCCCAATGCAAGGAGCCAGGGTTCAATTCCTGGTCAGGAAGCTGGATCTCACATGCTGAAACTAAGACCCAGTGCAGCCAAATAAATAAATCTATTTTTAAAAATGTTAGATCTATTTCCTAACCCTTTGTCTTTGGGCTCATTTCTAGTGTCTTGCTTTGGCCAACAGAATGTGATAGAAGTGATATTGGGCTTCCCAGGAGGCTCAATGGTAAAGAACCCACCTGCCAAGGCAGGAGACTCAGGAGATGCAGGTTTCATCCCTGAGGTCAAGAAGCTCCCCTGGAGGAGGAAATGGCAACCCACTCCAGTGTTCTTGCCTGAAGAATCCCATGGACAGAGGATCCTGCTGGGCTCCAGCCATGGGGTCGCCCCAATCTTGACTTAGCAACCGAGCACACATGAGAGGTGATATTATGCCAACTCCAAGTGTATTAGTCTACTCAGGCTGTCATAACAAAACACCACAGACTAGGTGGCTTCAGCAACAGAAATTTATTTGCTCACAGTTCTGGAGGCTAGAAGTTCAAGATCAAGGCTCTGTCCTGTTTGGTGTGTGGTAAGACCTCTCTTCTTGGCTTGCAGACCTTCTCATCTTATCCTCACACAGCCTTTCCTCTGTGCTTGTGAATAGAGAGAGAGATCTCTGATGTCTTATAAGGACACTAGTCCTAGTAGATTAAGGCCCTACCTTTATGACTTTATGACTTTATTCTTTATTACTTCCTTATAGGCCCTATCCCCAAATATAGTCAAATTGGTGACTGGGGCTTCAAAATATGAATTTGAGCGGGGACACAATCCACAGCTCCAGGACTAGGTCCCAGGGGGCCTTGTGAGCTTTGATTGTCTCTCAGAAATTTTCTACAACTTAAGACAAGCCCAGGCTAGTCAACTGGAGAGAAGAGACTTCAAGGAGCAGGGATAAGCTGTCTCCCTGAGACTACCAGAGAGAGACCAACTGCAGAAGCAGGAGATGGCCTAGATAAGACAGAAGCACCTAGCTAAGCCAGATCAAATGGTGACCTGCAGAACTGCGGGCAAAATTAATTGCTTTAAGCCACTACATTTTGGATGGTGTGTTGGGCAGCCAGAGCTAAGTAATGTCATAGATATTACTCTGATTCCCATTTTGTTGATGAGAAATGGAATCTCAAATCAAGTGATCGCTCAAGGTTCTATGGCTAGTGAGTACTAAAACACTGCATCTTCTGAATTCAAATCTTAGCTTTCTCCATTGTCCTCTGATTTTACACCAGAAAAGATGGACTTGGAGTCCACAGATATAAACACATTGATGTAGGCCAATTTATGATCCTTTTCCTGGCTGGACTTTAGAGTGGATGAGTGTGTATGAGTATGTGTGCCTGTGTGTACATGTACCTGCATTTCCTCTGAAGGGTACAGACACAGGATTTATCAGGTATTTTATTCCAAATGAATAGTTTCATTGGTTGTGATGGATCCAGGCCCTACATACTTATGTCAGTGTGACTGGACTAGCCTCTAGGTAAAAAGAGAATGAGCTTCAATATTCTCCTACTGTGGACCTCAAAGAGAATATTTCTGAAACCCTTTCTTGAAACACTGAATAGAGGTCAGAAAGAAAGCAAAGCTGCAGAGAAACCTTCACTGAAATGGAAGATGATTGCTATTTGAGACAAATGAAAGAAAGGGCCAAAAAGAGAGGCTTGAGTCATGAGACACCACCTACCCCCCTCATAAGGACTTCCCAGGTACCTGTTTTAACAGTCATATCTCCCAGTCTGCTGTTGCAAAATCTCAGGCTTATTTCCAATATTTTGCTCTTTCAGATAATGCTATATAGATATTTTGTATACAGACCATTTTGCACCTGAGTAAATTTTTTTGTAAAGTCAAATCTTTGAAGTAGGCATTCTGGATCAAACAACATACCCTTCACATTCTTATAGGTAAATTTTAGAGATATTGTCAAATTGCCACTGTCAGGGTTGTGTCGATTTATACTTCACCAGCAATGTGTACGAATGACTCTCTCCATAGCCTCACCAAGAGAATGTTACCAAACTTTTGGATTTTAACTATAAAATAGATAAGAAAAAGTATATATTGAAAGTAGTTTTAGTTTGCATTTCTTTTCTTATAAATAAGCTTAAGCATCTTTTGGAACATTTAATTTCTGTCTTTTATATGAACTCTCTGTTCACATCCTTTATGCATTTTTCTATTATGCTATTAGTTTGTTCTTTAATCATGAGATATATGCTAGTCTTGACTAACCAGACTGTTCTCAACTACATTTTACATGACATTATTGAACTATTGTGTTCTTTGACTTTCTTGTGTTATATTTTATATGTAGGGTTTAGGGAGAGGAGATATTGTACATTTCCTACCACACTGTTGATTCTCTAAGTACAGGACTCATGAATTGCATTTACTTCTTACTTGCTCTATTCCAGTATGAGTCCAAGTAATAATTCATCGTCAGTGGCTACTTGGCTTCCTGAATGTAGTTACCCTATCCTACAACCCTTAGAGGGTTGAAGCCCTGCCAACGCCTTGATTTCAGACTTTCGGCCTCCAGAACAAGTCTGTGTTGTTTTAAGCCACCAGGTTGATGGTAGTTTGTTATGGCAGCCACCAGAAACTAACAGCCCTTCACACCATTTGTCCTGTCTCTGCTAAGTTCCCTAAATACATGCTATTCAGCTGACTGATTGTGAGAAGAGAGAAAGCAATGAAGGAGATACAGAAGCACAAGAGAGGAGGGAATATATGGGGTTGGGTGTCGGGGGGAGGATGAAAAGAGAAGAGAGAGGAAAAGGAGGAAAAGAGAGGGGGAAAAAAAGGAAACAAACAAACAAAAAGAAACAGAGGTAAGGGTGGGTTGGCATCTGCTCAGACATTTCACCTTTTTCTGGGTCCTCATCTTTCTCCAAGGGTGTCCTTTCTACTCTCCCTCAGCCTCTCCCAGCCCCTCAGGCATTTGGCCTCACTAAGCAAGTTCCTTTTTATACTCTTTACATTTTTTGTCCCTTCCCACGTTTCTGGTTTCCAATCTGCAGACTCCAGTGGGCGGGCTAGAAGCCTGAGCAGAGACATGTTCACCCAGAAAGCTCCCCTCCCCACCCCCATCCATCCCATCAGGCACCCTTAGCCATTCCAGCATCTGGGGTCTGGGGCATCCCGGGTCTCAAGGCAGGGCATTCCAAATCTACAAGCACCCACTTGGAATGCTTCTGAGGTCACAGCAGCCCACTCTTTCTGTCTCCCACAACACAAGTGAGGGAAACAAAGGAAGTAACCCAGAATGGCCAAGTGGGCCCTCTGAAAAATTCCAAAGGCGGGAAGAAGGTTGTGATTAATATGCCATTTATCTTCTGGGTCTGACTATAGTGCTTTGGGCTACCCTGGTGGCTTAGTGGTAAAGAATCCTCCTGCTAATGCAGGAGAAGCAGGAGATGTGGGTTCAGTCCCTGGGTTGGGAAGATCCCCTGAAGGAGGAAATGACAACCCACTCCAGTATTCTTGCCTGGGAAACCCCATAGACAGAGGAGCCTTGTGGGCTACAGTCCATGGGGTTGCAGAGTTGGACAAGACTGAGAATGCACACACAGTGCTTTAGACATCTCTGTACTGCCTCTAGTGGTCGCCAGCAGTTGTGTTCCCCTAAAGGATCTCACGGCTTGTAAACTCCTCACCCACTTTTTAAAATTTTCTCTGTGTTTTTTAGTTAGGAATTTTATTTAGAATTATATTTACATAGAGAAAGATTTAAGTATTTTTAGAATCAGTTCCATTTTTTCTTTTGCGATTTCTATTTTTTTAATTATTTTAAATTTTCATTCCATGAGTTTTGATAAATTATAGCATGGTGTAACAACCGTCACAGTCAGGATACAGACAGTTCCTTCACTCCAAAAATTCCCCCATGCTGCAACTTTATAGTCAAACGGACTCCCCAGACTTCCCTGGTGGTCCAATGGGCATTCTGGGTTACTTCCTTTGTTTCCCTGCCAAAGCAAGGGACACAGGTGTCCTGGTCTGGGAAGAGTCCACGTGCCGTAGGGCAACTAAGCTTGTCTGACACAATTGAAGCCTGCACACTCTAGAACCTGTGCTCTGCAGCAAGAGAAGCCACCGCAGTGAGCAGCCCGAGCACTGCAACTAGAGAGCCGCCCAGGCTCACCACAGCTAGAGCAAGCCCATGAGCTGTCAAAAACAAACCATTTTTTTAAAAACTACTCCCTGCCACAAACACACCCTTAAATCATAGTAAATAACTTTTGATCTTATTTCTATTCCTACAGTGTTTTTTTTTCCCCCAGATTTTCATATAGTGGAATCATGCAATATGTAACTTTTTGAGCTTTGTTTCTTTCATTTTACATAGCATATTTGATAAACATAATGTATCAATGATTTTGAGAATATTAATAGTTCATTCCTTTTAATTCCTAAGTCATATTTCACTTAATGGATGTACCACTTTATCCATTGCCCAAATTTCAGTTGTTGCAGGTTTTTGTAATTATGAATAGCACTGCTACAATTATTTGAATATAGGTTTTTGTGTGAACCTACGTTTTCATTTCTCTAAGGTTAATACATAGGGGTAAGCTTGCTACATTTATATGGGAAATATAAGTTTAACTTTACAAGAAACTGATAAACTGTTTTCCAAAATAGCTGTACCATTTTTATTCCCATCAGTAGTATATGGGAGTTCCATGCACTCCACATTCTTATCAGGACTTGGTACTCTGTTTTTGTTTTCATATTACACATTTAAAAAGGTGTGTAAAGGTATCACATTGTGGTTTTATTTTGCATTTCCCTAATGACCAATAATGTTGAGCATCCATATTTTGTGTTTATTTACTATCTCCTTTGGTGAAATGTCTGTCAAATCTTTTGCCCATGTTTTTAGGGATTTTTGTTGTTGTTGAGTTATAAAAACTTTTTATATATTGTAGATATAATTCTTTTGTCAGATATATGATTTGCAGATATTTTCTCCCAGGCTGTATCTTGTCTTTCATTCTCTTAACAGTGTTTCAGTATACAAACACAATAAATTTAGTTCTTTTTTTATTTCTTTCATCTGTAGCTTGTAGTCTTTAAGCATGCAAATTCTGCCAATATTTGTTATTTACACTTAAATATTTCATTTTGGGGGCCATAATAAGTGATCTTGAGTAACTTTTACTTTTCCTTGCCTTATTGCACTGACTAGAACTTCTAATATGCTTCTAGATAGGAATGGTGAGATTCTTGTTTCAGTCTTGAATATTGTTCCAGTACGAATGCAAAAGTATTATTCTTCACCATTATATATAATTTACAACACATAATTTATAATATCTAATTATGTATCATTTAGCTTTAAGTTTTAGGAGATGCTTTTTATCATATTGAGAAAAGTCCCTGCTAATCCTAGTTTGTTGAGAGTTTCTATCATAAATATAACTGTAAAGGAAACCTGAATTGAAAGAGACACATGTACCCCAATGTTCATCACAGCACTGTTTATAATAGCCAGGACATGGAAACAACCTAGATGTCCATCAGCAGATGAATGGATAAGAAAGCTGTGGTACATATGCACAATGGAATATTACTCAGCCATGAAAAAGAATACATTTGAATCAGTTCTAATGAGATGGATGAAACTAGAGCCGATTATACAGAGTGAAGTAAGCCAGAAAGAAAAACACCAATACAGTATACTGACACATATATACGGAATTTAGAAAGAGGGTAATGATGACCCTTTATGCAAGACAGCAAAAGAGACACAAATGTATAGAATGGACTTTTGGACTCTGAGGGAGAGGGAGAGGCTGGGATGATTTGGGAGAATGGCTTTGAAACATGTATACTATCATGTAAGAAACGAAGTGCCAGTCTATGTTCGATACAGGATACAGGATGCTTGGGGCTGGTGCATGCGGATGATCCAGAGAGATGATATGGGGTGGGAGGTGGGAGGGGTATTCAGGATTGGGAGCTTGTATACACCCGTGGTGGATTCATGTCAATGTATGGCAAAACCAATACAGTATTGTAAAGTAAAATAAAGTAAAAATAAAATTTATAAATAAATAAATATAATTTTATTTGTCACATGATTTTTTCTATATAAATTGAAATAATTGTGTAGTTTTTCTTTTTCAGTCTTCTTTAGTTCATGTAATCTACATTAATTTTGGAATGTTGAAGTAGCCTGCCTTCTTGGCCTTCACCCCATTTTCTCATGATGCTATCTTTTGCAAGTGTTGCTAGGTTTAACTTGCTAAAAAATTTTTTTAGAATTTTAGAATATATTCATGAGAATTGTTGGTCTATAGTTTTCTTTTCTTATGTCTTTGCTGGTTTTGGTATCAGAGTAATATGGACCTCATAAAATGAGTAGAGAAATACTCTCTCCTTTTCGATTTTCCTAGAAGAGCATTTGTAGAATTGGTATTACTTCTTCCTTAAATTTTTGGTAGAATCCACCAACAAGCCATCTGAGTCTTGAGCTGTCTTTGTTGGAAGGTTTTTAACTACAAATTTAATTTCTTTAATAGATATATGACTAGTCAGAATACCTAATTTTTTTGTATATGAGCTCTGATAGTTTGTGTCTCTCAAGGAATTGGTCCTTTTCATTTAAGTTGTTGAATTTATGAGCATAACGTTGTTACAGTATTTCCTGATTATCCATTTAATGTTCACCCCTTCTTTGTTCAATTTTTGCTTTTGGAATAATACTTTGTGTCTTCTCTCTGTTTTTCTTGGCCATTCTTGCTACAACTTTATCAATTATATTGATCTTTTATAAGAGCCAGTTTTTGGTTATACTGACTTCCTCCATTGTTTTTGTGTATTCAGTTTTCTTGATTTCTCTTCTCATCTTTATCTTTTTCTTTCTTTGCTTTGGGCTTAGCTTGCTCTGCTTTTGCTTATTACTGAAGATTACTGATTTGAGATGTCCCCCTCCCAATATAACAGTTATTGCTACAAATTTCTCTCTAAAAACTGTTTTAACTTCATTGTCCAAATTTTGATATGCTACATTTTTCTTGCCATTCAGTTCAAAATATTTTCTAACTTCCTTTGAGATTTTTTGTCCCATGGAATATTCAGAATGTTTCTAAATATTGTTGTTGTTTAATTTCTAAATATGAGGGGATTTTCTAGATTACTATTACATTTTAGTTTAATTTTATTTTAGTCCTGATTTCAATTCATTTGAAAGTGTGTTACTTTGGGCTTCCCCAGTGGCTCAGATGGTAAAGAATCTGCCAGCAATGCAGGAGACACGAGTTGGATCCCTAAGTTGGGAAGATTCCTGGAGGAGGAAATGGCAACCCACTCCAGTATTCTTGCCTGGAAGACCCCACGGACAGAGAAGCCTGGTGGGTTAGTCCATGGGGTCACAAAATAGTCAGACATGACTTAGCGACTAAGTAATAACAAAGGTTTGCTTTACGGCAGAGTATTGTCTTTTTTGGGTGAATGTTCTGTGTACACTTGAAAAGAATGTGTGTTCTCCTGTTGTTAGGTAGAGAGGTAGAGACTGAAAATGAAGATATTTCAGTTCAATCAAGTTGCTTGAGAGTGTTATTTACGACTTCTATCATTTTGATGATTTTCTGTGTATAGTTACTCTTGAACAACATGGAGGTTAGAGTCACTGACACCCCACTGAGTAAAAATCTGAGTACTGCTATCTCTGCCTCAAAAAACAAAAGAATTGATAAATAACTCACCCAATGGCAGGAAGCCAAAATAGTTCAGATAAAATCAGGACTCAAACCCTAGTTTTTTTGATTCCACATATTGTGATCTCTTACTGAATGCAAACTTTCCCCCACATTTAGTTAATTTAAAGATCTTTAAAATGAAAATACAGGTACTGTATTTTTTTTAATCTGCATATAAATCAGTTCAGTTCAGTGACTCAGTCGTGTCCCACTCTTTACAACCCAACAGACTGCAGCACACCAAACCTCCCTGTCCATCACCAACTCCCAGAGCTTACTCAAACTCATGTCCACTGAGTTGGTGATGCCATCCAACCATCTCATTCTCTGTCATCCCCTTCTCTCCCTGCCTGCATATAAATGGACCTACACAATTCAAACTTGTGTTGTTCAAAGTTCATTATCTGTCCCTCCCTACCAGGATGCAAGTGTCCTAAGTATAGGACTTTGTCTTCAGTTCAGTTCAGTTCAGTTCAGTCGCTCAGTCATGTCCGACTCTTTGCGACCCCGTTAATTGCAGCACGCCAGGCCCCCCTGTGCATCACCAATTCCCAGTGTTTACCCAAACTCATGTCCATTGAGTCAGTGATGCCATCCAGCCATCTCATTGGCTGCCGTCCCCTTCTCCTCCTGCCCCCAATCCCTCCCAGCATCAAGGTCTTTTCTAATGAGTTAACTCTTCACATGAGGTGGCCAAAGTATTGGAGTTTCAGCCTCAGCATCAGTCCTTCCAATGAACACCCAGGACTGATCTCCTTTAGGATGGACTGGTTGGATCTCCTTGCAGTTCAAGAGACTCTCAAGAGTCTTCTCCAACACCACAGTTCAAAAGCATTAATTCTTCGGTGCTCAGCTTTCTTCACAGTCCAACTCTCACATCCATACATGACCACCCGAAAAACCATAGCCTTGACTAGATGGACCTTTGTTGGCAAAGTAATGTCTCTGCTTTTTAATATGCTGTCTAGGTTGGTCATAACATTCCTTCCAAGGAGTAAGCGTCTTTTAATTTCATGGCTGCAATCACCATCTGCAGTGATTTTGGAGCCCCAAAAAATAAAGTCTGACACTGTTTCCACTGTTTCCCCATCTATTTCCCATGAAGTGATGGGACCAGATGCCATGATCTTAGTTTTCTGAATGTTGAGCTTTAAGCCAACTTTTTCACTCTCCTCTTTCACTTTCATCAAGAGGCTTTTTATCCTGAGTGTCTTCATGCCTGATCTGACCCATAGTCAGTATGCAGTAAATAGATGGCAGATGAAAGATGTAGCAAAAAAACAAGCAAAGCACCATTCTCTTGTATATTTTAAAGAAGCTGATTTGCAATAATAGACTGTTGAAATATCCAAGAGTACATGAAGGATTTTGAGATCATCTAATCTGGGGGTTATCAATCTTTTTTTTCTCTGAGTATATCTGAAGGAGACAGAAAAAGCCAAAGTTACAGATCTCAGCTGGACGGGATGCCTTTGCTGGCAGGAATGTCAGAATAAGAGGGAGGAGAAGGACCTAGGTAGAATCTATGGTTTGAGGAACTCTTCCAGATGATAGCTTTTCTCAGGATACATGTTTGTTCTTGCTCTTCTTTTCTAAGCTCCATCCACTCCTACTTCCAAAGCCTCTTTGAAAAATACCAATCTGGTCCACCTCCTTCCTTTTAAAGACAGTAACTCTGGAAGATTAATAATTTGCCCAGAGTCAAGAAGTGAGTGGAACAGCTGAATTAGAAACCAGTATCCTGACACTGTCATATAGGATTAAATTAGAAGCACTAAGAGTCCAAACTGTCAAAATCCATATCTCTAGAGAAGAGTTTTGCACAAAGATTTGAGGAGTGTAGTACAAAAGCATGCTTAACAGAATTTGGAGCTTACACTGTCATGGGCTCAAATTCTGCTGTGTGATCTTGAACAAGTTGTTAACTTCCTTCAGTTTCACTTCCTCATATGTAAATTCTGGATTTACTTGAATATTCAATAGCCACCTAAAACTCAGCCCATCAAAAGTAAGTACTCTCTTTTCCCCCACTCCGAAACCTGCTCCCACTCCTTTGTTCCTAATTTCATTAAATGTCAACTGCATCTCCCCCAAATCTTTCTCCTCAATCTCCCTCCTTTGAGGCCTATCAAATCTACATCCTAAATGTTTCTCAATTCAAGTCACATTTTATTCATTCACATTATCACTCTGCTAGTACTAATCATTTTTTGCTTTCGTTTTTGCCAAATGAGTGCAAGCTTTCTAACTCATTTTATTGCCAATGGTCTTGCCTGCTCCCATCATTCATCTACATATTTCAGTTCCTCAATGTGGCTTTCATGGCAGCTCAAACTTTCCTCCCAAGCTTGTGCTTTATTTTGTCCATGTTTGTACTCTCTGCTCCTGCAACACTGAAAAATTTTCAGTCCTTTTGGAAGCATCATGCATATTCCACCCTCTGGATATTTCTTCAGCTCATTTTTCTTCTGGGAATACTGTTGAATTTTTTTGTGTGTGTATGTGTGTGGCCAGTTCATCTTTTTACATCTGTTTTGATGTCAATTCATGACACATACCTTCTCTTCATGCCTCAATAAAATCTGGGTCAGACCTCCTTCCAGTGTGCTTCTATAACACACATACTTCTCCCACACAGCCCTCACCACACTGTATCATAACTGTTGATCTGTTTACACCTCGTCACTAATCTTAAACTCTTAAGGTCAGGGATCGTGCCTCCCATGTACACTATTATATCTTAGGTGCCTCACAGGCAGTGGCACATAAGGGCTACGTAACAAACAATATCTATTGTCATTATCATCATTATCATCCTCATCATGATTAAATAAAGTTTTGATTTACATAAAATGCTAAGCATAATGTCTGCTTGATAGCAACACATAGTAATTTTAATTATTTAATATTCTTATTTTCTTCACCAAAATTTAATATTTCTGAGCACATATATTATAATAAAACTCAAAGCAAAACACAATTCCATCTCTTTGGCATTTTATTGTAAGATAACATGTAATAAAAATATAAATACTTAGTATACATGTATACATGGATGTACTAGTGACTTTTCCCGTCAAATTCAGTGATGTTCTTGAGGATAAGCAAGAACATGACTGGAAGTTCTCGCACTCTTTTGATTCATATAATAAAGGTCAACTATTACTCTATGCATTTAAAAAATCTTTCTGTAAACAAATCGTTTAAACTTTAACCACGCCTTGATGATACCAAGAAGAAATACATTCTTAGTTGATAAACAGCTTGTAATAGGCATTCTTATCTTTCCTAATTCTCTAACTTTGAACACAGTATTGAATGGCAAAGGTCTTATAATAAGAATTGTTCCCTCTTCTATAAAGTTGGGAGAGGCAAGTTAATTATGATTATGTTTTAAGATAATACAAGATCACTAAGGGACTCAACTTAAAATACTGACTAGCTGAAGCAGAAAAAGATTAGTTTAATCATTTAGCAAAATTTCATTTTTTTTGGACTAATTCTAGAAATATACTTAAGACAAATAATTTTCTTTCAGTGGGAATTAAAATATGAAAGAAATATTAATTTTCCCTCTGGGTAGATTCTGGAAGGAATTATAGACTTTGGATTCACAGTGAGTGCCACGGTTTTTTTTTTTTTTCCTAATTAGCAAAATTAAAAGATAAGGGAATTCCCTGGTAGTCCAGTGGTTAGAGCACTGCACTTTCACTGTCAAGGGCCTGGGCTTGATCCATAGACTGAGAAATAAAACCTACAAGCCGTACAGTGCAGGAAAAAAAAAAAAAAGATAAAAATGTCATAAAACTCTACTTCTATATAAAACTTAGTTTATTTCACAACAAACATTGCACATTGAATATTAACAAAAATTTTGTTTTTTATTAGTTCAATTCCATGAAGTAAAGTTACATGGCCTGTGGTCTTGATCTTACATACCTGGCATTCTGCTGCTAAGTCACTTCAGTTGTGTCCGACTGTGCAACCCCATAGACGGCAGCCCACCAGGCTCCCCTGTCCCTGGGATTCTCCAGGCAAGAACACTGGAGTGGGTTGCCATTTCCTTCTCCAATGCATGAAAATGAAAAGTGAAAGTGAAGTCACTCAGTCATGTCCGACCCTCAGTAACCACGTGGACTGCAGCCTTCCAGGCTTCTCTGTCCATGGGATTTTCCAGGCAAGAGTATTGGAGTGGGGTGCCATTGCCTTCTTCTACCTGGCATTCTAAGTAATTAAAATATTTCTACGGTGAAATCTCAACCTCTGTATTTCAAGATTTTCAGGAAAACATTATTTATCAAAAACTTATATTTCTTGGTATATCCCAATATAATAAACTGTAAGTTAAGAAAAGTTTGAAAAGAACAGAACAGATGACTTAGGGACAGAAGTTGTTTTTTATGACCAAAATTCTCTACTAAAAGATTTGCCAAAAATATTATTGAATTCAGAACTACCATGGTGTTTATAGATGTAGAGAAGATGACAGGGAGGAGTTTCCAAAATGACAATAATGAAGCTCCAAACTGAAGATTAATTTACAAACAAACAAAAATGGCTTGACTTTAGAGATACCAAGGGAACATTTCATGCAAAGATGGGTCGATAAAGGACAGAAATGGTATGGACCTAACAGAAGTAGAAGATATTAAGAAGAGGTGGCAAGAATATACAGAAGAACTGTACAAAAAAGATCTTCACGACTCAGATAATCATGATGATGTGATCACTCATCTAGAGCCAGACATCATGGAATGTGAAGTCAAGTGGGCCTTAGAAAGCATCACTATGAACAAAGCTAGCGGAGGTGATAGAATTCCAGTTGAGCCATTTCAAATCCTGAAAGATGATGCTGTGAAAGTGCTGCACTCAATATGCCAGCAAATTTGGAAAACTCAGCAGTGGCCACAGGACTGGAAAAGGTCAGTTTTCATGCCAATCCCAAAGAAGGGCAATGCCAAAGAATGCTCAAACTACCGCACAGTTGCACTCATCTCACATGCTAGTAAAGTAATGCTCAAAATTCTCCAAGCCAGGCTTCAGCAATATGTGAACTGTGAACTCCCTGATGTTCGAGCTGGTTTTAGAAAAGGCAGAGGAACCAGAGATCAAATTGCCAACATCCGCTGGATCAGGGAAAAAGCAAGAGAGTTTCAGAAAAACATCTATTTCTGCTTTATTGACTATGCCAAAGCCTTTGACTGTGTGGATCATAATAAACTGTGGAAAATTCTGAGAGAGATGGGAATACCAGACCACCTAACCTGCCTCTTGAGAAATCTGTATGCAGGTCAGGAAGCAACAGTTAGAACTGGACATGGAACAACAGACTGGTTCCAAATAGGAAAAGGAGTATGTCAAGACTGTATATTGTCACCCTGCTTATTTAACTTATATGCAGAGTACATCATGAGAAACGCTGGACTGGAAGAAACACAAACTGGAATCAAGATTGCCAGGAGAAATATCAATAACCTCAGATATGCAGATGACACCACCCTTACAGCAGAAAGTGAAGAGGAACTAAAAAGCCTCTTGATGAAAGTGAAAGAGGAAAGCGAAAAAGTTGGCTTAAAGCTCAACATTCAGAAAACGAAGATCACGGCATGCGGTCCCAACACTTCATGGGAAATAGATGGGGAAACAGTGGAAACAGTGTCAGACTTTATTTTTTTGGGCTCCAAAATCACTGCAGATGGTGACTGCAGCCATGAAATTAAAAGACACTTACTCCTTGGAAGAAAAGTTATGAGCAACCTAGATAGCATATTCAAAAGCAGAGACATTACTTTGCTGACTAAGGTCCGTCTAGTCAAGGCTATGGTTTTTCCTGTGGTCATGTATGCATGTGAAAGTTGGACTGTGAATAAGGCTGAGCACCGAAGAATTGATGCTTTTGAACTGTGGTGTTGGAGAAGACTCTTGAGAGTCCCTTGGACTGCAAGGAGATCCAACCAGTCCATTCTGAAGGAGACCAGCCCTCCTGGAAGGAATGATGCTAAAGCTGAAACTCCAGTACTTTGGCCACCTCATGAGAAGAGTTGACTCATTGGAAAAGACTCTGATGCTGGGAAGGATTTGGGGCAGGAGGAGAAGGGGACGACAGAGGATGAGATGGCTGGATGGCATCACTGACTCGATGAACGTGAGTCTGAGTGAACTCCGGGAGATGGTGATGGACAGGGAGGCCTGGCGTGCTGCAATTCATGGGGTCACAAAGAGTCGGACACGACTGAGCGACTGAACTAACTAACTAATAGGAAAATCTGATTTGCTTTGCCAATTTTTTATTTATATAGGAGTTAGTATAAAATCTAATGAAAGGAAACACAATGCTTTACATAGCAGATTGTTTATTTTGAAGATTTTGCACCTTAAAAACAAACAAACAAAATTTAGTCACGGTTTAATATAAACAGATACTAAATGCTAGCTAAACTGATACATAGAAATGTCACGATGTTGATTAAACTAATAGTTCACTTCTACCTTATTTTGTTTTACAAAGAGTGTTGAATAGCTTATAAAAATAACACATACAATAACTAGACACCCAGAGCAAAAGAAATCATAGTCTTATAGTAATTACTTAATAAACATTTTCTGATTTTATTTGATAAGTATTTTAAAAAGTTGTAATCTGTAATCTTCAGTGGGGGAGATGCAAGGGTGGCCAGTGGGTCATGGGTAGCTGCTTTGAATGAGAGGCAGCAGGTTTTGTTTTTTTTTTTTTTTTTTTTGGCTGCACCATGGAGCAGGCCTGATCTTAGTTCCCCGACCAGGGATTTGAACCCACAACCCTGCCTTAGGAGCATGAAGTATTAACAAATGGACCACGAGGGAAGTCCTGTCTGGTTCCTAAAATATCTCTAGAACTCAGCTTGCCACGCACAATTTTCTTATGGTAAAATAGAAACTGTTGTTTTTCAGTCGCTAAGTCCTGTACGACTCTTTGCGACCCCATGGACTGCTGTATCCAGGCTTCCCTATTCTTCAGTATCTCCCGGAGTTTGCTTAAACTCACGTCTATTGAGTCAGTAATGCTAACCATCTCATCCTCTACTGCCCTCTTTTCCTTTTGCCTTCAACCTTTCCCAGCATTAGGGTCTTTTCCAATGAAAAGACTAGGCTCTTCGCATCAGGTGGCGAAAGTATTGAAGCTTCAGCTTCAGCATCAGTTCTTTCAGTGAATATTCAGAGTTGATTTCCTTTATGATTGACTGGTTTGATCTTCTTGCAGTCTGAGGGACTCTCAAGAGTCTTCTCTAGCACCACAGTTTGAAAACATCAAATCTCTGGGGCTTAGCCTTCCTTATGGACCAACTCTCACATTTGTACATGAGTGAGTGAGAGTGATAGTCACTCAGTCGTGTCTGACTCTTTGAGACACTATGGACTATAGCCTGCCAGGCTCCTCTGTCCATGGAATTCTCTAGACAAGAATACTGGAGTGGGTGGCCCTTTCCTTCTCCAAGTCATACATGACTACTAGAAAAACCATAGCTTTGACTATATGGACCTTTGTCGGCAAAGTGATGTCTCTGCTTTTTAATATGCTGTCTAGGTTTGTCATAGCTTTCCTTCCAAGGATCAAGCATCTTCTAATTTCATGGCTGTAGTCACCATCTGCAGTGATTTTGGAGCCCAAGAAAATAAAATCATTATTTTGACTTTTTCCCCATTTATATGCCATGAAGTGATGGGGCTGAATGCCATGATCTTAGTTTTCTGAACATCGAGTTTTAAGCTAGCTTTTTTCACTCTTGTCTTTCACTCTCATCAAGAGACTCTTTAATTCCTCTCCACTTTCTGACATTACAGTGGCAAAATATAAATTAGATTTATACCTTTGAGTTAAATAGAAAACCATTTCCCTTTGGTGCTGGCATTTCCTTTTCTCATTACTTAAAATGTTAAGCATATTTTAAAAGAATAAAATATCAAATTATTAACCTACTCTGAGCACCAAATTTTTATCAAATTCTGGGCTTGCACACATCTTGGTTTGGCTTAAGGATGGGGACCATATCTTGCTTTCAACATGCTACTACAACATAATAGGGGCCCAATTATATGTATTGAATGTGTAAATTAACAATTTAATAGTACTTTCAATCTCTGAGGATGATGTGGAAAAAAACTAACACATTCTTCAGCCAATTAGGACTGGATGAGACTATTGTCAGATTTAATATGATGTGTTATACTCATTAATTTCCATTTTCAGGCTCTAAAGCACAATAAAAGTCATTCTAATGACAACGTGATCTGGAAAACCTCAAGACTATCTTGAATAGTCCAGGTAGAAGCATAGGGTCCAGGAACTTTTCACCTATAAGAGACTCCAAAGGATATTTTATGCAACTTCAACCTTTTCAGATAAGGAAATTCAGTTGAGTCACTTACCTAGATGACATAGGTAATTAACATTATGGATGAAAATAATAGCCTGATTCCCAGTCTAAGACTCTTTCCACTATACAGGTTGCTTCTCTTTTTAAAAAAATAATAATTGTTCTCTATTTATTTATTTTTGGCTGTCCTGGATCTGCGTTGCTGCGCAGGCTTTTTTCTCGTTGTGGTGAGCCAGGGGCTACTCTCTAGCTGTGGCATGCAGGTTTCTTCTTGCGCTGGCTTCTCTTGTTGACAAGCACCGGCTCTAGGGTGCATAGTCTCCAGCAGCTGCCGCATGTGGGCTCAGCAGTAGAATTCCCAGGCTCTAGAGCCCAGGCTGGATAGCTGTGGCATGCAGACTCAGTTGCTCTGCATCATGTGGGATCTTCCTGGACTGGAAATCAAACCTGTGTCTCCTGCACTGGCAGGCAGATTCTTTACCACTGAACCACCAGGGAAACCCAGGTTGCTTTTTCTATATCAATTATGGGAATGATCAATAAGGAACAAAATTTTTGCCTTACATTTTTAAACTTTTTTTTTTAGTTGATTTCTTTCCCAAATCAAGATATGTTGAAACTGGACCTAGTCAAACATGGAGAGCAGGAAGATGCTGGGAAGTCCCTGGAAGGCAGTGGTGCAGAGAGGTAAATGTACCAGAACTGTCTTGCTCCACTCTCTGTGGCAGCGGGAGGGGAGTGGACTCGGGAGGATTCAGGTCTGACTTTCGCAAAGGGGGCAGCACCCAGCTCTAGCAGGATCTGACTCAGTTTGAATGGTTGTTTGACGTTATTGGCTATGTTGACATGGCCAAAGAGTCTGGAACAGAATATTATGTCCAAAAGTTCATTTATCAACTTGATAACAAACTCTTGGATAGATTTCTGGAGTGAAAATGTTGCTTGGAATGCAGTCATATTCCAAGTAAGTGTTTTTGCAATAACATTCACAAACTATGATGGCACCCATATACACCCATTTTTCCAAGCAGTAGTTAAGCAACATTATTACACTGGTGCAATTAAATGATCGCTGATCAAAAATATTGCTAGTGAAACAAAAGATGAGTTATAGGATCTTTAAGCCCTAATTTAAAAAAAAAACATACTTTAAAAAAATTCATTTATTTATTTTTGGCTGCACTGGGTCTTTGTTGCTGCATGGGCTCTTCTCTAGTCGTGGTGAGTGGGGGCTACTCTCTAGTGGTGGCGCTTGGGCTTCTCATTGCAGGGGCTTCTCATTGTGCTGGCGTCTCCTGTGGATCACAGGCTTAGTTGCTCTGAGGCATGTGGGATCTTCCCAGACTAGGGATCAAACCCACGTCTCCTGCATTGGCAGGCAGATTCTTTACCACTGAGCCACCAGGGAAGCCCCTTAGAAACATACTTTTTGAATGGTAATAGTTTTTTCTAAGTATCATTTGTCACTGAGTAACAATTATAATTGCAGGGCCTCAGTGAACTAGGTTATAGGATGCTACACAAATACACACATGCATATATGCCAGTACACACTATATCTATAAACATACAGTTGATTCGTAGAGTTATTCACGGTGCTTATGCCCTATAAAGTTGCCACAAACACTGAACTGGCAAATATTGAACCACTGATTCTAAGGGAAATATAGAGTTAGATCCTGTGGGTCTCTTGTTGCAATGCTTAAGTCAACTGATCAATACATAATTTTATTCTATGTGTTTGCATTTAAAGACCCCTTATTTAATATATACTGTCTCAGTAAATTTTATTTTTCAGTATATATACTTCTGCTGCTGAGTTGCTTCAGTTGTGTCCGACTCTGTGTGACCCCACAGACGGCAGCCCACCAGGCTCCGCCGTCCCCGGGATTCTCCAGGCAAGAACACTGGAGTGGGTTGCCATTTCCTTCTCCAATGCAGGAAAGTGAAAAGTGAAAGTGAAGTCGCTCAGTCATGTCCTACCCTCAACAACCCCATGGACTGCAGCCTACCAGGCTCCTCCATCCACGGGATTTTCCAGGCAAGAGTACTGGAGCGGGGTGCCTTTGCCTTAGGTGAACTCATGGCCAACAACAGTATAAGTCATGCCTGAATGACTTAATACACATCTAACACGTATTTTCTCCAAAAGGCACATCATAGTCTTCTATGCTCAAGAATACATTTGGAGGCCATTTGAACCAGTGAAATCACCAACAAACAGCACAAATATTTGAATAACATGATATAGACTACGTAAAGGATATTTGCTTTTAGTATGAGAGCTGAAACAGGAAGGTAGAGTCACTTTGACCTCAGCTGAGAAAGAGCACTTCAGGCAACTCAAGTTTTCCACTGTGCTGTGCCTGTCTGCAAGTGACAGCAAAGTGCCCTGAGTATAAATTTGGAGGGTTACAAATAAATTTTATCAAGTGGGAAAATTCACAAGTATGTATTCTGTGAGTAATGAGGACTAACTAAGCACGTATCCTGTGTGTGTACATGCCTGTGTCTGTGTGTTCACATGGGCGTTTCTCTGGTGACCAAATAAGTCTGGGCCAGTGTTGTTGGCAACTGTGACTATTTGCAATCACAGTGTCATTTCTAAAATGTAACATGAGCATGTGATTCCTTCACAGCAGGTTGACTATGTAGGTCCCCCTGTGTTTTGGGGGTGTTTAGATAGTTACAATGTTTCCACTCTTACTCCTGAGCTTTTTACTCCTTAGAATTGTACCTTTCAGTTCAGTTCAGTTCAGTCACTCAGTCATGTCCAACTCTTTGCGACCCCATGAACCGCAGCACACCAGGCCTCCCTGTCCATCACCAACTCCTGGAGTTCACTCAAACTCATGTCGAGTCGGTGATGCCTTCCAGCCATCTCATCTTCTGTCGTCCCCTTCTCCTCCTACCCCCAATCCCTCCCAGCATCAGAGTCTTTTCCAATGAGTCAACTCTTCACATGAGGTGGCCAAAGTATTGGAGTTTCAGCCTCAGCATCAGTCCTTCCAATGAACACCCAGGACTGATCTCCTTTAGGATGGACTGGTTGGATCTCCTTGCAGTTCAAGGGACTCTCAAGAGTCTTCTCCAACACCACAGTTCAAAAGCATCAATTCTTCAGCACTGTTTTCTTCACAGTCCAACTCTCATATCCATACATGACCACTGGAAAAACCATAGCCTTGACTAGATGGACCTTTGTTGGCAAAGTAATGTCTCTGCTTTTTAATATGCTATCTAGGTTGGTCATAACTTTTCTTCCAAGGAGTGTCTTTTAATTTCATGGCTACAATCACCATCTGCAGTTTTGGAGCCCCCCAAAATAAAGTCTGACACTGTTTCCACTATTTCTCCATCTATTTCCCATGAAATGATGGAACCAGATGCCATGATCTTCATTTTCTGAATGTTGAGCTTTAAGCCAACCTTTTCACTCTCCTCTTTCACTTTCATCAAGAGGCTTTTTAGTTCCTCTTCACTTTCTGCCATAAGGGTGGTATCATCTGCATATCTGAGGTTCTTGAAATTTTTCCCGGCAATCTTGATTCCAGCTCATGCTTCTTCCATCCCAGCGTTTCTCATGATGTACTGTGCATATAAGTTAAATAAGCAGGGTGACAACATACAGCCTTGATGTATTCCTTTTCCTATTTGGAACCAGGCTGTTGTTCCATGTCCAGTTCTAACTGTTGCTTCCTGACCTGTCTATATGTTTCTCAAGAGGCAGATCAGGTGGTCTGGTATTCCTATCTCTTTCAGAATTTTCCACAGTTTATTGTGATCCACACAGTCAAAGGCTTTGGCATAGTCAATAAAACAGAAATAGATGATTTTCTGAAACTCTCTTGCTTTTTAATAAAGCAGAAATAGATGGAATTCTGTTGCTTTTTTGATGATCCAGCAGATGTTGGCAATTTGATCTTTGGTTCCTCTGCCTTTTCTAAAACCAGCTTGAACATCTGGAAGTTTATGGTTCACATATTGCTGAGGCCTGGCTTGGATAATTTTGAGCATTACTTTACTAGAGTGTGAGATGAGTGCAATTGTGCGATAGTTTGAGCATTCTTTGGCACTGCCTTTCTTTGGGATTGAAATGAACACTGACCTTTTCCAGTCCTGTGGCCACTGCTGAGTTTTCCAAATTTGCTGGCATATTGAGTGCAGCAATTTCACAGCACCATCTTTCAGGATTTGAAATGGCTCAACTGGAATTCCATCATCTCCACTAGGTTTGTTCATAGTGATCTTTACTTGAGCCTTGTTCTCTTTGCTAAGCTTGAAAGAAGATAATACCAGAGTTCCTGTTCTTTGAAAGTAGAAGGAAATCTGAAACTTAAAATCTGCTCTATCTTTCTGGAGTTGGGAAGAGTATAAGCCTACAGCTTTTCCTTCATCAAGAGTTACCAGGGCCTTTTATTTTACTTGGCATAAATCCATGTAAAGAGGGAAGGGTCTACAGGCTAGATCTGTTTATTTCCTGGCTATATTTATTCCTGTGTGGTATTCATCTGTGAAATGAGAATAATAATGTGCACGTCCTGGTGGTGTTGTGAAAAACAGAAATGATGTATGTTTAGTACTTTGCATTTTGTTCTCATTATCACTAACAAGAGCAATAAAAATCATACCCATACTAAACATGGAGAACATCGCAAATTCAGCTCCAAAAGGGACTCAAAGGCAATTTAACAAAATAAACATCTCCCTCAGTCACTGTATGGTTATTGTATGTCCCTATAAACCTTGTTATGATAAGCTTGAGCTTATGGCAGGACTACTCTCTCCAACACACTTGCGTGCCAATCATTCTGGGCTATCAAAGCCATGAGTTCTTCCAAGAGCATTACTTGTCACACCACCCTCTGAAGAGCTCTAGTGGTCAAGGTCCATGTAAACGATTCCACCAAAGACAGCTGATCTTAGCTTAAGGCCAAGGAAAGGGACGTTCAGTGATAGTGAGGTCTCTTCTGTGCCCCTTCTGTCTGTCCGTCATTCTTTTGGGTTTGCTGTACCACCTGCACCCCCAAACTCACCTCTCAGCTGTTCCATCTGCTATTGCTGAAGCATAAAGAATAGAAAATTTTGAAACTAAGGAGTATGACAGGAAAAGAAGGTTGCCTGAAAAGAGGAGAAAATCAGAAGAGAAATCTATATACTAGACATATGTTAATAGATAGTTCATATTTAATATATGTATAAAAGACAAAGAGAAATCCAAACATTTGCTCTAAACATTTATCAGAAAACAAAAGAAGGGTAAAATTTGAAATAAAAATTTTCCTATGCAAAAAGCATGGGGGTTGTCCACAAAGTTTCCAGCAGTCTTGCACAGTAATGAGTTTCCTATCACTTGAGATAATCAGAAAAGACCAGGGACAACTTGTCAAGGGTCTGGCAGTGAGTGCTGACTCCCTGTCCATGGACTGTGTCATCAGTCATGCAGCATCTGTGGTGTGGCAGGCACTGTGGGAAGCATGCGGTCTGGAGGCATCACTTAGATGGCAGGATTAGGGTTAGGGATTTCATTAGGGACTGCCAGTTTCTATAATTCTCTGTCTTTACTTTCAGTACTGACACTTAGCAGCTGTGTGAGTGCTGAGTCGCTCAGTTGTGTCTAACTCTTTGCCACCCGATAGACTAGCCCACCAAGCTCCTGCAGCACCTGTAGCTCACCGCATCCCACCTAGTAAGCTAGTAAGACCCTATTTGCTGTTAAAAATATTGAAATGTTTCCATAGTTGTTGATAAACCACCAATGTGCACCGTACCACGTGCTCCCTTCCCCCAGGAGCCTTGAATCTCTTCAGGATCCAGCACTAAAAAGTAAACATCTATGGAGAACACATGTACACCCGTGGCAGATTCATGTCAATGTATGGCAAACCAATACAATATTGCAAAGTAATTTGCCTCCAATTAAAATAAATAAAGTTATATTTTTTTAAAAAAAGAGTTAATATCTGCCCCAGGAAGGGGACTCTAGGATTTGTCTCCACTCTAACAGCTAGAGTCACCAGTTACTAATTAGTTTTAACATTCCATATTACTGTTTCACAACCTTGTTAAAGACTTTGCAAATTAAACAATAATAATATATTATTTTCACCTATAAATTGTGAAACATTTAAAACACTTGATAATTCTTCATGTTAGTGAGGTCATAGAGAAAGAAACATTCTCAAAAACAAGATAGAAGTGTAAATTAGTATAGTATCTTTTAAGGGCATTATGGCAAATGCAGTATGGTTTATAATATAGAAAATTTAAAACAACTCAGATGTCCTTTAATAGAATACTAAAGGAGATCAGTCCTGGGTGTTCACTGGAAGGACTGATGCTAAAGCTGAAACTCCAATACTTTGGCCACCTCATGCAAAGAGTTGACTCATTGAAAAGGACCCTGATACCTGGAGGGATTAGGGGCAGGAAGAGAAGAGGACAACAGAGGATGAGATGGCTGGATGGCATCACCGACTCGATGGACATGAGTTTTGAGTAGACTCTGGGAGATGGTGATGGACAGCAAGGCCTGGCATGCTGCGATTCATGGGGTCGCAAAGAGTCAGACATGACTGAGCAACTGAACTGAACTGAATAAGGAAAATTATAGTGCATTAATAAAAAAATCTATGGAGTACTTAGAAAAATGAGATAGATTATATATATGGTGACACAGAGAGATATCCAGAATATATTGATATATTATAAAGTTAAAAATTAAAAGGATAATGTAAAATACTTTGTACTCTCTATATAGACTCTAGTGTAGGAGGCTAATCAGTTTCTGAGAAGTAGCTGAGTCAGCTGATTATACATGTCCTTACAGCCCTGCCCTTAAGGGAGCTCCAACTCTTATGTTCTACCCTGGCAACTGCTTTTCCTGCTCCTCTCATACCTTGAAATGATTCCAGGTACAGTGAATATAATCATAGGTCCATTCTTCCAGTCTAAGTTGTTTATGACAATCTTCATGATGTCAAAAGTTTCTACAATCATGAATTGCCCATTAATCCTTATTCCCTGTTTCCTCGACTGTTCTCATGAAAGTATCTTGAGGTTTTGGCCTCCCCAGTTGGCTCAGTGGTGAAGGATCTGCCTGCAATGCAAGAAACTTGGGTTCGGTCCCTGGGTGGAGAAGATCCCCTGGAGAAAGAAATGGCAACCCACTCCAGTATTCTTGCCTATGAAATCCCATGGACAGAGGAGCCTGGGGGGCTACAGTCCATGGGGTAGCAAAATAACTGGACACAACTTAGCAGCTAAACAACAACACTGTGCCTTCTATTCTCCCTGCAGCAAAAGGATACCACAGTTAAAATCCAGGTTTGGTCTCTATCCACACAGGTAGATAGGTATTTAAAATGTGGGGTTTTTCCACACCACCAAGCAATTTTCTCACACCAGCTGAATGTCCTACCATTCAATACTCCCTCCCTGGAGGCAGCATCAGATCCCACAGGTGAAAGTTTCAGTCCTCAAAACGGCCCCTCCCCTCTTCAGATGCCAATTACAGGTCCAGTTTATCTGCTTCTGACCAACAGGCAATGTCAGAGGTTCCAAGGCCCCATCTTTGAGTTGGATTAATTAGCTAGAGTGGCTTACAGAACTCAGAGAAGCATTTTACTTACTAGATTACTGGTTTACTATAAAAGGAACTCAGGAACAACCAGATGGAAGAGATACATAGGGCAAGGTATCAGGACAGGGCCCGGAGACAACATGCTTTCTCCAAGAGTGCTACTCTCTGCAGATCCTCCCCCGTCCACCAACCCAGAAGCTCTCCAAATCTGTCCTTTTGGGTTCTTATGGAAGCTTCACTACATAGGCGTGATTGTTGAAATCATTAACCATTTGTTAGTGGGTTCACTCTCCAGCCCCTTTCCCTTTTCTGGAGGTTGGAGGTAGGGGGTGGGGACAGGGACTGAAAGCTCCAACACTCTAATCTTGTGACTGATCCCTTTGGTAACCAGCCTTAGTGCTTAGGCTACCGAAGGGCTTTCCAAAAGTAGTCTCCTTAACATAATCAAGACATCTTGCTCACTCTCCTCACTTTGGAAATGTCAGGGGCTTTAGAAACTCTGTGCCAGGAATCACAATGAAGACTATATATATAGATTTTTCTTATTATAAATCATGGGCTTCCCTGGTGGCTCAGAGGTTAAAGCGTCTGCCTGCAATGCGGGAGACCAGGGTTCGATCCCTGGGTTAGGAGGATCCCCTGGAGAAGGAAATGGCAACCCACTCCAGTATTCTTCAAAAGGTGTTAATCAAATTGATCTATAAGCTGTGATAAAGGTTTGAAGGAAAGTAAGGGTGTTGTGAGAGCTCACTGGGGAAAGAGATTGGGTGTGCACGCTAAGCCACTTCAGTTGTGTCTGGCTCTTTTCAACCCTATGAACTATAGCCTGCCAGGCTCCTCTGTCCGTGGGATTCTCCAGACAGGAATACTGGAGCAGTTGCCATGCCCTCCTTCAGGGGATCCTCGTGACCCAGGGATCAAACTCACTTCTCTTAGGTCTCCTTCATCGGCAGGTGGGCTCTTTACTCTCAGCACCAGAAATGGCGAGAGGGAGTCTTTATCTTTAGGCCTTCAACTTATTGGATGAGGCCCATTTATATTATGAAGAGCAATCTGTTTTACTCAGAGTGTATGGATTTAAATGACAATTCCATCCAAAAAAAAAAAACCCTCCACAGAAACATGTATGAAATTTGACCAATATATGGATGTCATGGCCTAGCTAAATTGACACATAAAACTAACCATCAAAGTCTCTCTAATTCAAAACACTGCCATTGTGTATTTGGACTTCTTTTAAAAATAACCCCTTCTTCTCTGCACATATGGAGAATTTTTCACATCAGAAGATTGTTTTCTCAATTATGAGTTATTGCTTCCCTTCTCACTGATCTTTCTTTCTCACTTAGAAACACCTATAACTCCTTAATTAGATTCCTTCACACTAATCTTTGTATTTATCATTCTTCCATCAAATTTTCATATCACTTTTACTTTTTCTCTTCATTCTTACTGTTTAAAGCTTTCTCCTTCAGTTACTGGTTTGATTTTCTATCTTTCAATTCTGCTCTTTGCTGCCTTAAAGAGATTTTAATTTTTTAAAAAATTTTTGTTTAAACATAATCTTATTTTAATCCTAACCAATTGAGCCTTTTATCTCTTCCATGCCTCACTGTCCTTTTATCTTGGCCCATGCCTTCCCACATCTCTTTCACAGGGACCCTATCAAGTAATTTTCTGGAATTTTCTCCTGTCTCTTGTTTATTATTTTCAAAGTCTGATTCAAAGATTCACCAAAAACTTGCCCCCTTTCTTTTTGCTGCCGTGTGCTTCCATAGGCCCCATTTTTCACACTCATTTATCTTTAAACTATAAGAGATCTATTCAAGTCCATTCTTTACTAGTGGTCAGTGTGGAGATTAACAATGGTCTTGCTCTGTGTCACTGAGGATACAGGATGACAGCCACAGCTCCTGCCCAATTTCTCACACTCTGTATTATAGATATTTATCTTGCATAACACTTCCAGATCTATGGCTACCTGGCATTGTCCTGACTCTTAACATTCATCTTACAAGGTAATTAAAACCTATATGACTGAGAGACTGCTGCCTGAGTTTCCCCCCTGGTAAAGCACTCTTTCTGAGTTGAAGGGCAAAGAGTAGGGATCTGACTTGAAGTGCTTTCCTGCTTCATTTTTCACGGCTGGTTTGCCGCCTGAGATAACACAGCTCCAAAGCTTTGTAGTTAGTCCATATTTTAGCCATTCTGGCAATACTGAGACTAGGAGGCTTAATTTGACTTGTTTCCTAGGTTTTAATGGGTAATGGAGCCAGAGTGCATCATAAACTTTCAGGCATTTTTAAATCAATATCTCTTTTCCTTTGTTTTGAGACAGGACTGTTATCTGATTTTATTATATCTGTCCTGGACCCTTCCAGCACTTTAAGAATGCCTTGCCATCCATGGAGTTGGCAGTCACAGATTAAATATTAGTTTTTTTCAGCTTTTCTTCAATTATCTCAATGCTGCCTTACACACAGAAATGTGTCATTTACCTGGGGCACAGATTTGAATTGCTGGCTGCCAGCCTGGTGTGCGGGAGTAAGGAACACAGCTACTGAACAACTGGGTCACTCCCCAGCACTCACAGCCCCCTGGGGCTTTGTTGTCTGCTACTTGCTAATGTATATCTGGCAGCACTGCTGAAATCATTTTTTAAAACTGTATTTCTTTGTGGGGAGGAAAAAACTTATTAAGTAAGAAAGAAAATTTTAACAATAGTTGAAATAGCCAATGATATGAAGTATGCTAAGATAATATGTAAATGAAACATGATGAGCCGAAAAAAAAAAAAGGCACCTGCATAAGTATCTTTGTCTACAAGTCACATCCCCCTGGGGCTTTGTTGTCTGCCATAGGGACAGACAGCCCTATGTTGTTAAACCATAGGATGGCAAAGAGTCAGAAACGGCTGAGCGACTGAGCATATCCTACTTAATTATGGGGGAAAAAAAATCTGTAATGGGACTCCATTTTACATCTCGGCCCAGTAACAGTTGAATAAAAATGTAGTGCTTCCTAAGAGTAAAGCTGGTCCCAATCAGACGATTTTTCAATGGACTGACAGAACTGAAAAGGATAATTCCCAGTAAAGACCACACCTGAGGGGCTCAGTCAGACACAGAGCAAAAGCCTTCACAAACTGCATCCAACTGCTGACTCACAAGACAGATGTTTAGAATTATGGAACTGGGAGCAAATTCACAGTGTCTCAGAGCCATTTCTTTTTATAGATGAGAATACTCAGGGACAGAAATATCAAGGAGCTTGTTCAAGGCCACAAGACGGTTAGCCAAAGAGCTAACACAAGAAGCCAGGCCTCCTGACCCTCATCAGAACTTATCCCACAGCACGACATTCACGGTTTTAAAAAGGAAACTTGCTTTGTTCTACCTTTGACATGTTCATAAAATCTTTGTGTCAAAATAACAACTAATACCTTACTTCCTCTTTGCTTTAGTGAGACAGATTCTGCTAGGACTGCCTTCCAACCTCAGGAAAAGTCTGTGGAAAGCAATATAAGTTGCAGGCACTATTTAAAGTGAGATATGGGTGGAAGAAAAAGAAATTTGGTACAAAGCTCTGAAAAGGAACGCGGGCCTTGAACAGCACTCAGGGTGAGTCAGAGGGCGTGGTGAGAACAGAAACAGAAAACTGATAATCACCCAGCCAGCCAGCCAAAATGAACGCCATAGAATCTCCATTCTTCTTGCTCAGGGACAAAGGCTAGTAGGCACGTGGTGCTTGAAGGCTGGTATTTCATCCTGTGTAAGGAAGAGGTCAGGAACAGAAGGGCTCAGGCCCAGTGCCAAGAACGGCTGCCCGTCCTCCCTTCATCACTGCCGCAGCCCCAGAAATGACTGCCTCGCCACATTATCAACCGCAGGCAGGGATTTGTCGGGTCAAGCCAGGTGGTCAGTACCTCTCTACATCTTACAGGACAAAGTCCAAGCTCTTTAGCTAGTACCTAAGCCCTGCAGTCATCCAGACCTCAGCCTGGCTGGCTGATCTGTTTTCCTCTCCACGAATCCTCATTCGATTGTTCGGCTCTCTCAGTGGGCCCCTACACAAGCATTATCCATTCCTACTTTCACTCCATTTGCCTAAAATTCTCATCTCTTCCCCTCCCGGTTTCCCTGTCCTTCCTGAATCTTTATGAGAAGGGGCTTTCCTTGAGCATCCTAGTACACCATGTTAGTGACTCCTGGGGCTGCGGTGGCTGGTGAAGGTGGATGATTTGCATTGAGCTCCCCTATGCCAGGCACTGTGCTGAGTGCTTCCTCCCGGATTATCTCATTGATCTACACAACCATCCTGTGTGATAAGCATTGATTTCTTGGTGGCAAGTGAGAGAAACTCCAACTCAAGCTGGATTCATACATGGAAAGTTACTGTCTCACTTAAACGGTCCAGGGAAAGAGATGGCTCCAACTGACTCAGGTATTGTGGTATCCACGTGCCAGCTAAACGTGTATTTTTCATGGGAAGCATGGCTACTTAGCACGCAGCGGTTGTGAAGCAAATCTGCTTCTGTCTAGGGCTTTGCTGGGTACTCTTGCCACTAGGCAGCAGTTCTTCCTCCTCTTCTGGTGTGTGTGTGCCAGCTTCCACTAACTCAGTATTTTGGTAGTTCTTGAGTCAGTTTTTATCACAGTGTATAATTTCTTGTGTCTGCTTTGCAAATTGCCTTTCAAAATCAATGGTAAATTGAACTCTACAAGAAAGTATGCAAATGAATTCACATGTTCATGAACTGGTATATTCATCAAGGCTCCTTTTGTAATATTACAGAAATGCAAAGTAGTTGTCTATGTTATAATCATTGTCTATGTTATAATCATTGTCTATGTTATAATCATTGCAACACTCATAGGTCTGTGTCAGGCACTGGAGTGGCTGTCTTTTACTTTATCTCATCTCCTCTACACCTGCTTTATGAGGCATGAAGATAACTTGGCTACACTTAGATGAAGTCTGTAGAGATCAAGTCAATTATCCAAGGCTACTGGACCAAATTCAACCCAACCTGCCTTCCAGTTCCTTAACAAACATTTTAGAAAATGCTTTATTGACAACTAAGCAGGTTTTAGCAACAATACACATGTGCTAAAACACAGCATTGAAGGGAGGATAAAGGCGAAGGGATGAAGCATGTTGATTAATCACTGGCATAGGGGGGCGTGTTTCCCCCAGTCTCAGGAGAATATGTGCTTCATGCTCTTAGACAGGGTCAGTTGTATTAATGAGACGGCTGCAATGGCATCACACTCTCAAGGTGGCAAGTTCACAGCTTGGCTCCTGCTTTGTTTTTCCATCTTGGGGACCACACAGCACATGCTCAACCCCTCTCCCCTCACTCCCTCCTCCAGCACAGAGGAGGCGAAATCGGCAAAAGTGGTCTCAGAGGCTTATATCTTGGCTTGAATGCTTGCTGCGTCTTTCTTCCATACCCAACTGCAGCCCCCGATCGAGACCCGATGGATGGGATATGGGCAAAGAAGACCAGGCGGTGTCCCACCACCGTAGTCCTGTTGATCATGTTGCTGAGAAACAGGACTCTAAGAGTCATCTGAGAGGCCCTCTTGCTCAGTGCACGATTCCCCCACCCCCAGCATCCTAAAAGGGATCATTTAACCCCAGCCTACCTCCTCCCAGTGACAGACAGCTCATTGTCTTGAAGAATTAACCTTAAGCCCAAAACATCTCTTGCCCTATGAATAGCTTTTCCTTCAGAATTAGCAGAGTAAAAACAACAATGGATGGGTATCTACCCTCACACTCCAGACCTCCTAGTAACCCTAATCTGTGTTCTCACTTATCCCACCTCTGCAACTCAGGGAGGAGAAGATATCTCTGAGTTGAAAAGTAACTGGGCTGAACAAGTACCTCCCTGGACACAGCCTTCAAAGCCTCTTGGTTTTCAAAGGAAAGGAGGCATCTCTTTTGGCTTCACGGCATGAGAAATTAAAATAAGCCCTCCCTTTTTCAGTCAAATGTGAACTCACTTCCCCCTTCCTTCTCCCAGGCTCTTGTTCTGTCCTTAGCCTCTCTCTCTCTCCATATCTTTCTCAAACTTTCCTTTTATGCTTTTCCTTCACTCTCCTTGTCTCTCTTTCCTGTTCTTTCTACCTCTCTCTTTCTATGGACTAGATTCCATACTACAGGTCTAGGTTTAGTTTGTGCCTGGCTAATAGAGCAACATCAGTCCAAATAATTTAATCCCTCAATGACTGGGTTTAGATCAGGAAGAGCAGAACCTGGTGACGGGATCACCAACAATTAAGTAAACACTGGGGAGATGTAAAGAAGTGTTAGTTGCTCAGTCGTGTCTGACTCTTTGCGACCCCCTTGGACTGTAGCCCACCAGGCTCCTCTGTCCATGGAATTCTCCAGGCAAGAATACTGGAGTGGGTTGCCTTTCCCTTCTCCAGGGGATATTCCCGATCCAAGAACTGAACCCAAGTCTCCTACACTGCAGGCCGATTCTTTACCACCTGAGCCACTGGGGAAGCCCAATACTGGAGTGGGTAACCAGTCCATTCTCCAGGGGATCTTTCCGACCCAGGAACTGAACCCATGTCTCCTGCACTGCAGAAGGAAGCCCAGGAAAGGAGATGGGATGGTGGTCAGATCTGATGCTTTTATTACTAGGTGGTGGATGAAGACGTCTCCAAATAGTGTCAACTAGTGGTCTGTTGGAGTAAGATCTGCAACCCAGAGCTCTTGCCTGTGTCAAACGCCAACCCTAGGAAGGGAAAGTAAAAGTCTTCACTCACTGTGCAGCAGGTACTCTGCCAAGCAAGATGCTATTTGTCATTCTTTTGTTTAATCCTCACAACCACCTTGTGCCGGAGGTGTTACAATCTCTCTGAGTGAGGCACCAAGCAATCAAGTACCACGTGGGGCTGGGATCCAGACACCAAAGCCAACACCTTTTCTGTAACACACCAAGGCAATTATCAGATTTGCACACCAGAATTTAGTAGGAGCAATATGGCTGTTTCATGATTTTAAGTAGACTTTTTAGCTTAAAGATTTTTTTTCCATTTAGATTTTCGATTTTCAGATTTAGTAGATTTTTAATTTGGAAGAGGAAGATTTCATAAATTTAAGGATGAACAGTAGGCACATTTTAGATATGTGGCTTTCCGTTTCCATAGAACTTGAAGAATTTATAAGATCCACTTCTGTTTATGATAAAGACATACCTTCCCTAATTCTTTAGTTTTCAAGACAGAGTAGTGTTTACACTTCTGTTCTCAGAATTGTGTTAAGTTCTTTTTTTTTTTTCATCAACAGTGAAAAGAATGTACCATCTCCACCATCATGTTCAAATAAATGTCAACTTTTACCACAAAATAACCAATTTTCTCTGCTACAGAAAAAAAGATTGGAGGTTTTTAAAGAAATCTCATTAAACTTATCATATTGAAACAGCAAAAAATCTCTCTGATGTAAATCCACACAAATAAAACTAGAGGCCACCTCAGAAGACCACTCACCCCGTGAGCCAATGGAGTCCAGGGTCACGGTGGTCACTAAACTGAACCGAGATACACTGCTCCTGGGGACCAGTCTGACCAGAAGACACTTTCTAGTTGCTGTCATGGTCTCTCCATGGACTTTGCCTCCCAGGGTCTGTCTCTCCACAGCTGCCTGGAGAAGCTGAGTTCAGTGCAGCTGCCAAAAAGAGTGATGCTTACAGGCCTAGCCCTGGGGAGACAGCAGAAATTGTTGTTTCTTCCCCCCACCACTGAGGCAAGCCCTGCTGGGCCCCAAGACATATTCACCACTATACCTTCTCCCACCAAGAGGCAAGAGGAGTCTTCTTCATTGTCCTTGCATCCAGAAAGTGCAGCATTAGAGCTCACTGCTTTACTTGGAAGACAGATTTGCTGTTGTTTATGTGAAAAAATCCTTGTAAAGGAACTTCTTTGAGGCTCTAAGTTTTTTGAGACTCCCTACCTGAGTGAGGAGAAGGGTCTTGGAGAGAACTTTGGCATGTCATTCAATGGAGGTTATTGAGTAGTTTAGTTTTTTCTTTTCCTAAATCTGTGTGAAATTTAGCCCTGATTTAGTAATAATCCCACAACGCCTCACTTCAGACTAAGTATGAGATTTGAAACAAAGCCCTGCAATACCTCAGTAGGGTATCAGACAGAAAGCAAGAGAGAGAAAGCAAACACAATAACGCAATTGACTCATGAAGTCCACAAAGAAGTCTTTGCGGGAATGAGAATAAAGAAAATGTCTCACACCTCCTCCAATCCCCTAGGCAACGTGCACTGAGTGTTTGTCTTGAGGCGTCATTGAGACAGGTGTGTCTACCTGGATACCTGGCGCAGCAGCAGTTGGAGGGGCGCCCTTGCACCACTCTTAGTAAACCCTCCACATTCAGAAATGGCAGCAAGAGGAAAAGGAGACGCAAGGGGAGAACAAAAGCCCACAGCATGCATCTTTCCAGCACCACTTGAGGAAGAGACAGTTCCCGTGAGCAAGCATGTTTGCAGCAGCCCACAGAAGGGCCCCCGCACCCTAGTTACACAGTAAAGAGTCGGGCTGGCCAAGAATCTCTATGGGGACTAGGCTGTCTCTGGTTTCACAGGCTGACTGGCCAAGCCTGGCCGCTGGGGAACATGGGGAGCAGGCATGTAATCCGGTGCCTGCAGTCCTGGCCTTGCTTTGTTCTCTCTGTGCGCTGAGATGGACAGCCCGTGGGAAGGCCGCGAGAAATTCTCCCAGGAGCAGGACTTGGGTTTCCAGCTAAACTGTCAGTGCCCTGAGAACCTTGGTGGGAGTGTGCAGTATAGCTCTTGAAGGACAGCGAAGAGGGGAGAACACAATCCTGAAGCTGGCCAAAGAGAAGCTTCTGTGCTTTGCCATCTGTTTTCTTCCCATCAATAAGAATTCCTTTCCCCTTTCATTCGCTTTGTCCAAATCAAGGACAGATGCTGCCCCGAAGTGGTGCACCTGGAAATGAGAACTTTTCTTTTCTCTTCTTTTCTTCCCATGCCCCCAACAATTGACAAGAAAGGGTAGCTTCAAGCCTTGTAATGGGTCATAGAAACCCAAAGTTGACTGTGAGTCAGAGAAAACAAAAGACAAGAGAAGAAGTTAAATAGAGAGAGAGAGTTTTTTCCAAGGGTCAGAAGACATGGATTATTTACATTTCAGTACTGGCTTTAGCCACATAGAAAATAAAAGAAGAATAAGGGGGCACATTTCATTCCACCTGTGTCTCCTCCGTGCACTAAATCCCAAGCAGCTCTTCCATCAGAATCTTAATATTTCCAAACTAGAAGAGATCTCAGAGATCATCTCTTTGAATCTTTCAGTTTCAGGATATAAAAGAAAATGAAGCCAGTGAATTGAATCCCTTGTCCCAGGCTGGGCAGCTTTTCCATAATGCCCACAGTTCAATGGGACACTCCTTGAGTTGCACCAATTCACAGCTGAATGGCTCAGTGTGGCGGTGACAATGGGCTTGAACTCCTAAAGAGACCACTTTCCGCATTTTGACACAGGCAAAGGGGAGAAGGGAGGGGATGGGCCTTTCACCACCAGCTCTTTTACTGAATAGCAGACATCATGGGAATCTGCCTGTGCTTTTTAAATAGAATCATATTATTTTACACAGCACTGTATCCAGTGCCAACAGAGGTACAAAATGGGAAGAGGCAGCATCCTGTGGTTTGTAGAGCCCTCTGTGGAAGAGACTAGCACTACTTTCTCCATCATCTGACCTTGGGGCCTCAGTTTCCTTATCTGTAAAACGAGGCCACTGGAATTCCTACTTGGGCATTACTTCTTTAAATTGACATTTATCCAGGACAGGGCATTATATTTGTTACATAAGTACTAAACACTTTCTCTTGATGTCGTCACTTTTATTAGTGTTGTAATCCGTTTTTAATTCTTGTGATCAATATAGGCTTGTTGAATGAAAGAATGAATTCTTTTTTTTTTTGCCACTCCCTGACCAGGGATCGAACCTGCACTCCCTATACTAGAAGCACAGAGTTTTAACCACTGGACCACCAGAGAACTCCTAAGAATCAATAAACCAACTCATTACAAATTGCATTTGATTGTTTGCTTTTAGTGAATTTGAATATAACTAGTATTCTGTTTTTAGTGTTTCCTCACAAGAATATTTGGCTTACAACAAAAAATAAAATGGGAAGTGTGCTCAGCTGTGTTTGACTCTTTGTGACCCCATGGTCTATAGCCTGCCAGGCTCCTCTGTCCATGGGATTCTCCAGGCAAGAATACTGGAGTGGGTTGCCATTTCCTCCTCTAGGGGATCTTCCCGACCCAAGGATCGAACCCAAGTCTCCTGCATTGCAGGCGGATCCTTTACAACTGAGTCATTTATTCTATATCTTGAGAGTGGCAATAGGTTTACAAGTATATGTATGTGGTTTAAAAAAAAAATTCATGAACAGAAACCTAAATTAAGTAGGATCAAGAGACCAGAAGGGGGAGTTCTCATGCCCTACAAAGAAAGCCGAACCAAGGGGAAAGAGAAAGACTTCCTCTTCTTGCCTGGAAAGAGCTCAACCAATGAGGGACTGCATAGCTCAGTCAAAGAAAAGGCATGGGCGTTGATTACTCTACCCTCTCCCAACCTCCTTTCCCCCTCTTTAATAGAGTTCTCCTCTCCATTTTTTGCCGTGAACTTCCTCATGGCTAGTCAGGGTGGCAGACCCCAAATTGCAATTCTTTGTGAATTCCAAATAAACCCATTTTTGCTGCAGAAATAACTGGCAGTCTATCTGTTTTACGTCAACAATTTGTCAAAACTCATAAAGCTGAAGAATAAAAAGAGTGAGTTTTACTGTATGTAAGGTAGATCTCAATAAGCTTGAATTTTAAAATGGGTCATTTGGGAGAATTCCCTGGTGGTCTAGTGGTTTGGTCTCTGCACTTTCACTGCTGAGAGCCCAGGTTCGATTCCTAGTTGGGAACTAAAAATCCCACAAGCTGCTTAGGAAAAAAAAAAGAAAGAAAGAAAAAGATTTTAAAAAGGGGGCACTTGAGGGAGGGGAGAAACTATGGTTGAAAGGAGTTATTTTTAAAAACTGGCTCCTGTCTAACACTGATGGTGGTGTCTGTTGTCCTGCAGAGGGATACACCAGTCTGTTTCCTTACTTATGTGGTGAGTGAAGTGAAGTTGCTCAGTCGTGTCTGACTCTTTGCGACCCTGTGGACTGTAGCCCACCAGGCTCCGCTGTCCATGGGATTCTCCAGGCAAGTATACTGGAGTGGGTTGCCATTTCCTTCTCCAGGGGATCTTCCTGACCCAGGGATTGAACCCAGGTCTCCTGCATTGCAGGCAGATGCTTTAACCTCTGGGAAGTAGATATAGGAGGGTGTCCCAGGTGAAGCTAGTGGTAAAAAAAAAAAAAAACCTGTCTGCCAGTGCAGGCAGATACAAGAGATGCTGGTTCGATCCCTGGGTCAGGAAGATCCCCTGGAGAAGGAAATGGCAACCCATTCTAGTATTCGTGTCTGGAGAATCTCATGGACAGAGGAGCCTGGCGGGCTACAGTCTATAGCATTGCCCAGAGTTGGACACAACTGAAGTGACTTAGCACACAGCACAGGAGGTAGCTGAGCTCATGGCAGCATTAAGATTTTGTGAGCCCCTTTCTCCATTTAAAAACAACCTTGAAGATAATATTTTATGACTGTGTTGACATAACTTTTTAAAAAGTTTCTTGTGGGGCTTTAAGTGTCACAACACCTAGGCACTATGACTAATGGAAAAGTCAGTCATGGATGTGACCCAAGCATGCCAGAAAGGCAAATCAGGCTAATCATTTCCTAAGGGAACAACTAGGAGTAGGAAAGTATGCATCCAGTCCCCAGTGCTAGCGCTGATTTTCCAACAAGTTTCAAACAAGCCAGTTAACCTCTCTGGGCTGCAGTCCTCCAGTGTGATCCCTTTTGCGGTAGTAACTTTAATATATCAACCACGCACTTAAAAATTAGTCTTTTTTCTCTTTCTTGGACTGCTGGAGGTGAAATAAAATGTGTTGATCCCATTTCTGGAGGTTTTATTATATATTCATCACCTTGGGAGGAGAGGTCGAAACTTACCAACAAATAGAAAAAGAATATTTCTCATCAAGAGAGTTATATAACCTCAACAACTATAAGAGTTGAAAAAATATCTGACTTTCTCCTTTATATAACAACCCTATGCTCCTCTATGGTCTTTCTGATCCTGAGTTTCGTACTAGATTTTACTTCTGTAACCTGAGTGTCCCAGGGCGCGCAGGTCCAGGCAGACAATTGAGAAGGTGTGGCCTACTCTTACAATAGCAACAACCATATCTCTGATTTGAGATTCTCTCCTCCCTGTCCCCAGCAGAATCACTAGTACTCCAGCTCTTCTCCCTAAATCCATCTTTTCTCTGAGAAGGGTCCAGGGGGAGGTGACCCTGTCCATGGGTGTCTCACTAGTGAAGATTTCCTTTCTAGGGCTGGTGGCACCCATATTTGTTCTGTTCTGATAACTATAAAGGGGAGCAGATAATAGTACAATCAGCTGTCCTCAGAAGGCTCATTGTCTGTTGACTGAGACTAACATCTAAAGAGATAAGTGCAGTCCATGTGCTAAGGGCTATACCACATCTGGAACAAAGCAACGATGGGAGTTTAAGGCAGAAGGAGATAATGGTCTGGGGGCCTCTGGAAGACTGACTAGGGTGGTCAGGTCATTGAATGGCCCTCACTCAAAATGATAAGTGGAAAAAGTCACCCCAGACTATAGTTCTCAATCCTGGTTAAACCATTAAAACCTTCTGGGGAGTTTGGGAAAAAAAAAACAAAACAAAACAATAGAAGCTAGATGTCCCAAGTTTCTGATTTAATTAGCCTGAATTGAGTCTCAGACAAGGACATTTAAAAAGTGTTCCCCAGGAAAGGTTAAAATGTAGTGCTGGATTAGTGCTGAAGATATTAGTATGAATTTATGTTTACTTAAATATATATACAGATAAGCAAACAAATAATTGAATATAAATATGTATGTATTCTTCGGTTGGTATGAAAATATTTCCTAGTTCTGTCCACTGAGAGGACTTAGAGACAAAGATACCCTCGTAATAATGAACACACTTAACTCCAGATCTTAGTTTTTAGACGCCAGTCTCCAATAAAAAGAAACAGGGCTCCCTGCTGAAAGGACATTTTCTCAGGCCTGAAGCAGGGAAAATATAAGACGACCTTGGAACATCTTTGTAGTGTCAGAAAATAAGGAAAAGTTGTTTAAAAGAAAGATGGGTGTGGGGCTTAGGGGAGCTCGTCACAAGGACACAGGAGCTAGCCTGAAACAACTACTAGCGGCCAAAATTGGAAAAATCTGAGCAACAAAATAAACAACGGCAGTTACTGGACTATAAAGCAAAGCATAACATAATTATCCATGAGTTCACACTGATAAATAGCAGTTAAACAACTAAATAATTAAATAAATGAGGCATGGGGTAGAACCTTCCTTACAAAAAATTTTCCAAATAAAAGATGTAGAAGAAATAAAAGAAATAGAAAAGCACCTGTAGAACACCACCAGTAATAATTGCTGTAAGCAACATCCACAGATAAATGTCAAAATCAGCAGGCAAAATAAAATACTTGCATAACTCCAAAGTATATCCTTCAAAATGTTTATTTCATGTATGTCTACATTTTTAAAAAACATGCTTCTCCCTCTAAAAGGGTGAAGTTAATGCTCTTCCTTTTGAGTGTGGGCTGAACTTAGTGACTTACTAATGCCTTGGACTGCAAGGAGATCCAACCAGTCCATCCTAAAGGAAATCAGTCCTGAATATTCATTGGAAGGACTGATGGTGAAGCTGAAACTCCAGTCCTTTGGCCACCTAATGTGAAGAACTGATTCATTTGAAAAGACCCTGATGCTAGGAAAGATTGAAGGCGGGAGGAGGAGGGGGTGACAGAGGATGAGATGGCTGGATGGCATCACCAACTCGATGGACATGAGTTTGGGTAAACTCGGGAAGTTGGTGATGGACAGGGAGGCCTGGTGTGCTGCGATTCATGTGGTCGCAAAGAGTCAGACATGACTGAGCGACTGAACTGAACTGAACTGTAAAAGAAAAAGAGCTGAAACTCAGTCAAATAGAACAGGGAGACCAGTTGGGGGAGCTCTCACACCCTGCAAGGATTGCAGAGCCCAACCGGAAGAAGAAACACACTTTCCTGGCAAGGCCTGGGCCAGTGAAAAGCCACGGACTCTGTTTTACTGTCCCAATTTTCTCTTGCTCCCTATAAAAGCATTCTTCTTCCTTTGCCAGGCGGGAACGAAAGTGCAGACCCAAAATTGTGATGCTCAGCTGATTCTGAATAATCCCATGTTTGCTGGAGAAATATCTGGCAGGCTGTTTCAGTTCAACACTGTGAATCAAGATAAAAGTAGCTTTCCAGTAGAGAAAACTAGCAGACTCCCCCTGAGCAACAGATCAAGGCTAACATCACCGGAAATAAGTCCTGTCAGTCTCACATGTCCCTAGATATAAAGCAACAGAACGGCACTTAGCCTCCATGGCTTTCTACCCCCCGCCTCCCCACCCCGGAAAAACCCATAACACCAGTTCAATCATGAGAAAACATCAGACAACCAGCGAGACATTGTACCAAATACCTGAACAGTGTGAAGATCCTGGAAAACAAAGACAGATTTTCACGGATTGGAGGACTAAGGAGACATGTCAAGTAAACACGATACAATAAAAGTTTTGAGATCTTAGGGGATTTCTCTGGTGGGCGACTGGTTAAGAATCTTTCTTGCAGTGCAAGGGACACTGATTGAACCCCTGGTCTGGGAAGATCCCACATGCTGAGGGGCAACTCAGGCCCTGTGCCACAACTAGTGAGCCCACGTACCTAGAGTCTGTGCTCCGCAGTAAGGGAAGCCGCTGCAACGAGAACCCCACGCACCGCAACTAGAGAGAGTAGCCAACACGCAGCAAAGGAATAAATACATAATTATTTTTTAAGTATTGTTATGTTGAGGACAGGGTTAATCTCACTGCCCAGCAGCCTTCTTAACTCAAAACTCAGTATTTATTTTCATACTTATCATTTATCTCATTTGAATCAACCCTTTAGAGAGGGGCTTCATACTTGCTGACCCATTGATTATGCTAATGAATTTGTAATGTATGTAATTACGTAAATCATCTTACAGTGTTTTGCTTCACAATTCATAAGCTTGGGTTTGCTTTTTTTTTTAACCCTGGTATTTTTGCTGAAGAGATAAGTACATTTTAATTCTTCCAACCATGGTAACTTAAGACTAATGATAGCAAAGGGGTAAAAAAGAGAAGGTTTCCAAATCAAAATAATATGCTTTATTTCCCATGGCTCTCTCTTATCATCCCCCCAAAACTCTTCACCATAAACTTTCCTAACACTTTAATTTCTGTGGAAAAAAATGCGAGCTCTGTTTTAATGCAGATCTAATTTGTTGTATGTCTTCAATAACTGTACATTCTAGAATATGTAGCCAAAAATAACCCACTGGCTGCAGGGGTTAGCATCCGCTCCCCAGGATCTCCTGTACATTGTGGCTCTTTGGATTCCTTAATGAATTAATCTTTTAACAGAATTTCTTCTGCACTACTTAGCAAACTAGTCCCACTAAGCTCTACCCCACCCTCTATAAGTAGAGAAAAATATGTTTTAAGGCATTTCTGGAAAGTCTACTCTAATATGCTCTTTAGTCACAAACTAGCCTCTGAAGCAACATAGCCTTTGCACTGTTGAGTCTGGGTTTGCACACATAATAGTGGAGCCCTTGATTTACCTGACTGTGAAAGTGTTAGTCGCTCAGTCATGTCTGACTCTTTGTGACCCCATGGATTGTAGCCTGCCAGGTTCCTCTGTCCATAGGATTCTTCAGGCAAGAATACTGGAATGGGTAGCCATTCCCTTCTCCAGGGGATCTTCCTGACCCAGAGGTCGAACCCAGGTCTCCCACCTTGCAGGTGGATTCTTTACTGTCTGAGCCACCAGGGACGTCTGTACCTGACTGTGCTGTGACTCAGCTCTGCCTTAGCAAGGGGCAGAAAATAAAACAGCTAACAGGCTATCCTGACATATCAGATCAATGCTGTATTCCCTTCTTCCTTCCACCAAACACTAAGAAACTTAGCTAAGTCAGGAAAATCACTTCCACTGCTCCCTCGGGCAGTATGTTCTATCCTCCATGGCTCCTAATTAGGGTTCAATTGATTTTTTCCCTACTTTGGCTTGAAGTACATCGCTGTGGCTCCAACCACCCCACCTGCATAAGTATCACTTCTGTTTTCTGAGTCTGGTTATTCATCCACACATTATTGCTTAGTTCAGCCAAGGTCAATCCAAGCACTGCTTGAGAGGCCAGAGATGAAGCTAACAGACATATGTGATTTCGAGATCACTGGGCACATTGGAGCCCAATTAGGAGTTCTCTTTTAAAAGTAAATACTATGTTTATTTTCCATTATTTAGGAAAGAAAGGAAATTCAAAGAGCTTCTGAAGCATAAAGCAGACTCCAATGTTGGTATTAGAAGTAAAATCTCAAAATGCTGTAGAAGTGGACTTGCATCATTTTCATTTTTTTGATCCAAGGGGAGTTTTGAATTAAATCCTGTTGTTCTGGTTAGTGAACATTTTTCAGATTCTATTTGAAATCATGGACATTTTCCTATGAAAGGCTTGAAGCAGCCCTGCTCAAAGGATGGTCCACAACTTGAGGCTTCTCCGTGACAAGACATGTATAGAAATTGTGGGCGATGTCCACTACTGGCAAGGCTGTGAGACTCTCAGACGTTGCTGCTCAGAATGCAGAATGGTCTGGACACATTAGAAACAGTTCAATGTTTTCTTATAAAGTTGAGACACTTTGTACCCTTACCATAGCACCCAGCAGTCCCACTCTGAGGTAGTTGCTCAAGAGAAATACCATCTATGTCCACACAAAGACTAGTATATAGCAGCATTATTTACAACAGCTAGAAATTGGAGACAACCCAAATTTCAGCCAGCAAGTGAATAAACAAATTATGATATATTCATATTACAGACTATTATACAGCAAGAAAAAAATGAATGAAGATACACAACTACAGGGATGAGTTTCAAAAACATTATTTTAGATGAAAGAAGTCAGACACAAAAGGACACATACTTTATGATTCCATTTATGTGAAGTTCTACTAAAGATAAAACTATACTGATGGAAAGCAGATTCATGGTTGTCTGGGGATCAGAGTGAAGGGAATTTACTGAAAATAGACAAGAGGGAACACTTTAGAATGATGGAATTGTTCTATCTGATTTCAGTGGAAATTGCATGACTATAAACAGTCATACAGAGTCACCAAATACACACTTAAAGTGAGTGAATTGTACTGTAGTGGTTTAAAAGAGAAGAAAAATTTCACTGGATCCCAAGAGGGGAACACTTTCAGCTACAACTAATAAGCCTAAGGTGGAGTATTTCTTATTTTATGTTAATCTCAGTGAGTTCTGAGAGTCCTCTGTTACCCAGGGCAGGCAGACAGGACTAACACTCACCTTTCAGTTACGTTGTATCATGTCAGCTGCTGAGTCAGAAGCATCACTAGACCTAGGGTCAAATCTCTGCAATAATGTTGGGTGTATCTTCAGATCCAGCCTTGAGAGTGTGGGCCACTTCCCCTGAACACAAAATGTCATTCTCACTTTAACATTTACTTTGTGTTTTCCTTTTTCCTAGCACCTCAAACAGCTTAATGTTTACATCAATGAATCAAGGCTGTTTCCATAGCAACACCTCTAATTCTCTGGAACTGCAATTTTATGTCAATTTACTATTAACGGAAGACAAAGCAAAAGAAACCAGACAGAACAGAGAAACCTTAACACCCAAGACTGACAAGCAGAACAAGGAGGATGGGAAGTAAACATGTGTTTGCAAGGTTTTTAATGCTTAGTGAGCTATGATGTTATTTAGCAGTTAACCATTTAATGTTTAGCTTCAGGTAATGATTTCATAGGACTATAAACTCTTTGAGTTAAAATGGCCTTGAAAGCCATCTGGCACCTTTTATTTTAAAGTCTAAGAAACTTGATTCCAGAAAAGGTAAGGGATTTAATTAAAGTTACTGAGCTGACAAGGTGCAGAGCCAAGACCAGGGCACAGGTTAGACTTGAAGCTTGGAGGCTCTTTTTACACACTGCATGGTACTATCTCTGTTACAATGTGATTTCTTTTGTGTTATGATTCCTACTCATCTTGTGTGAAAATTATAGGACAGAACATGGAACACTGACTGCTTCAAAATCGGGAAAGTACTATGACAAAGCTATATCTGCTTATTTAACTTATATGCAGAGTGCAGGCATACTCAATCACTCAGTCGTGTGCGACTCTTTGGGATCCCATGGATTGTAGCCCACCATGCTCCTCTGTCCATGGGACTCTCCAGGCAAGACTACTGGAGCTGGTTGACATTTCCTCCTCCAGGGAATACTCCTGACGCAGGGATCAAACCAGAGTCTCCTATGTCTCCTGCATTGCAGGCAGATTCTTTACCACTGAGCCATCTGGGAAGCCCTGTACGCAGAGTACATCATGTGAAAGGCTGAGCTGGATGAAGCACAAGCTGGAATCAAGATTGCCAGGAAAAATATCAACAACCTCAGATATGCAGATGATACCACTCTAATGGAAGAAAGTGAAGAGGAACTAAAGAGCCTCTTGATGAGGGTGAAAGAGGAGAGTGAAAAAACTGGCTTAAAACTCAACATTCAAAACCTAAGATCATGGCATCCAGTCTCATCACTTCACAGCAAATAAATGAGGAAAAAGTGGAAGCAGTGACAGATTTTATTTTCTTCGGCTCCAAAATCACTGTGGACAGTGGCTGCAGCCATAAACTTAAAAGGCACTTGCTCCTTGGAAGGAAAGCTATGACCAACCTAGACAGCGTATTAAAAAGCAGAGGCATCACTTTGCCCACAAAGGTCCATATAGTCAAAGCGATGGTGTTTCCAGTAGTCATGTATGGATATGGCAGTCGGACCATAAAGAAGGCTGAATGTCAAAGAATTGATGCTCTTGAAGTGTGGAACTGGAGAAGACTCTTGAGAGTCCCTTGGATAGCAAGGAAATCAACCCTGAATATTCACTGGAAGGACTGGTGCTGAAGCTGAAGCTCCAATACTTTGGCCACCTGATGAGAAGAGCTGACTCACTGGAAAAGACTGAAGCTGGGAAAGATTAAAGGCAAAAGGAGAAGGGGGAGGCAGAGGATGAGATATTAGATAGCATCACCGGTTCCATGGCAGTTACAGAAGTACAAGATAAATTGGTATGCCCTGTTGTTTAAGGATCTCCAGGACATACTGTAGGGTTAAAAATATATATATTAGTTTTAGTGTATGTGGTATGAGGCTATTTACACACAGAAAGGAGAGCAACCATAAAACAACTAACAAAATTGTGTGGGTAGATAACTCAGCAACTAGAGTGATTGTGAAAAAATCTCGTATGGAAATGTACAAAGGAAATGGTCAGTACCAATTCCTAGGCTTTTGATCCCCTCAGGCAGGTGAAGGATATAAAAAGAGGTCAGAGTGATGAGAAGATAATTCATAAGATTTCTTTGGGTGAGATTTCCATGGGAGGGGAGAACCCTTGTTACTTTCTACTCCAGTCCAAGGAAAGGGGTTCCAGTGGAAAGCCTGGTACGTGGTTTCTGATGTTGAGGACGGGGGACTGAATGGGTGGGATTTGAGTTCCACTAAGGAGATCTAATGGGTGGACTATGGCTGATTAAGTGCTGTCTGTGGGAGCTGAAGAGTGCTAAGGCCTTGGGGAAACTCCCCTCTGTCAACAGGAGGGAGTAAAGGATGGGTGAGGGCATCTTGGTGCCAGGACAGCCATGTAGGACAGAGACTCTTTAAGTCCTGTCCAAGTATCCCATCCCCTGGGGTGAGGGTTCCAGCTGCAGGAGTCTATGTCAGTTGGACTACTGAGAACCCCCGTTGGAGCAGGCAGCTCAGGAGAGCAAACATATCGCATGCCACAGAAAGGGAGTACTTCCAAAGCTGGGAATGTCTGAACCAAGGTGTACTCCTTTCTCAGGGCTGCTGTAACAAAGTGCCACAAACCTACAAAGTCCTGAGTTCTACAGTGAGCTAACAGTGACAGAGAGTGGTGAGAACTCAAAGGTAAGTCTAGAAGCCATAACATGAAGCCAGGGAACCTGCAGGCTATGGAAAGGAAAGCAAGAATGAATTCATGGAAAAGATGGACGTTTCTAGGCTAACATCTGGGACAGTGGTACCACCCATGTCTTTATTTAGCTTGCCCAGATGGAGCAAGTATGGTTGGGCAGTCAGGATCTGAGACCAGTCCATTTCAGTACATGGTTTAGTACAGAATGCCAAACAAACACACTCCGTATTTCCTTGGGTCACTGCTACCGTGGAATTGTTAAAGAGCGGTCCTTGGTCTGCCCTCCCCCACCCCTTACTACATTCTAGGAATAAGCAGAACTGGGGGTAAGAGCCAGCGCCTTTCCCTTTCCTACAAGCTTGGGAATGAACAGAGCCATCTCCTCCTGCCCACACGATGAGCTGTTCCTGATGGGGAAACTGTGACCTTTCCGCTCCAGATTTGTGCACCAGGAGAAGGATTTACTTTATTCCATTAAGAGTTTGGAAGAAATGCTCCTAATTATATACCGTGTGGTTATACAATGTTCCTGTTTCCTCAGTTTCATTTTGCATTACAGTTACCGCTGAAAGAATAAAATCAGATTGAAAGATGTAGCAACATGGCTTTCTACAAGACAGAAAAGAAAAAAAAAAACCTTAAGCGTATTTGAAGAGGCAGAGGCGTTACTTACTTAATCATAAAGGTATTTTTAATATAATTTTATTTTTTGTTATAGATGGAAGCCAGATAAGCCGAAGAGAGCCTTTTAATGTGTGTGTTTTTTTTCCCATGAAAGAAAGTGGTTTTTTCCCATGAAAGAAAGTGAAAGTGAAAGTCATTCAGTCATGTCTGACTCTTTGCGACCCCATGGAGTATACAGTCCATGGAATTCTCCAGGCCAGAATACTGGAGTGGGTAGTCTTTCTCTTCTCCAGGGGATCTTCCCAACCAGGGATCGAACCCAGGTCTTAAGCATTGCTGCTGTTAAGTCGCTTCAGTCGTGTCCGACTCTGTGTGACCCCATAGATGGCAGCCCACCAGGCTCCCCCGTCCCTGGGATTCTCCAGGCAAGAACACTGGAGTGGGTTGCCATTTCCTTCTCCAATGCATGAAAGTGAAAAGTGAAAGTGAAGTCGCCCAGTCGTGCCCGACTCTTAGCGACCCCATGGACTGCAGCCTACCAGGCTCCTTCGTCCATGGGATTTTCCAGGCAAGAGTACTGGAGTGGGTTGCCATTGCAGGCGGATTCTTTACCAGCTCAGCCACAAGGCTATTAATAAATAGAAAATGTATTTTGCGCAATTGACAGCAGAGGGCGCTCTTCTCACAGATTCGTTTCTACCAGAACTTTTCTCAAAGGAAAACAGTTGTTAAAATACTTTTGGGTATGTTAACAAGCTTATGACTTCTCCTAATACTTCTCCTAAATATATTTATTTATCCTAGTGTGTATAAATAAATGTAGTATATTTATTTATACTATATAAATAATATGTATAAATATATTTTATATATTTAAATTTACATACAGCCATGTTAATATATTTTATATACATATATCAATTTATATGTTCAAATTATATATATTTACATAAACTTGTAAATATACACAAATATATATGCATTTATTACTTTTATGATTTCTCTCCTATCCATTAACACTGAAACCTGAAACCTCATGTGATCACGTTCCTGTGAATAATCACCACTTTTTTCTCCTTAAGCATGTCAACTTCCTGTGTCGTCACAGAAACTTTCAGTCTTGAGCTCAAAAAGCTGGGTCTCTGGGTACTGCCTTCTATTCTCCAGTTTATGTGTTTTCTCCTGTCCTACAGACAGGCCCCCAAGCCATTTTTGGAGTATGTCCAGAAGAGGAGGTAGATTTACTTCCTCTTGTACAGGCTTTGGTCACACTCTCTGCTGTGGTCAGGCTGCAGACTCCTCCAACACTCCTTCCCCTTCTCTTTTCTTTGCCTCTCCTCCTCTCCTGTGTCTTTACTTCTCCAAGCCTTTCTGTCATTCTCCTCTCCCTCCCAAAGTCATCACTAACTAAGCTTCCCACTATGGTAGCCAGCAGTGATCCCTGCCTACTTGTATATATACCCTTGCAGGGCTGGCCTGTGTAACAGTTAGAATACTGTAGGAATGACATCGTGTGACTTGCAAAGTTAAGGTCATAAAAGACACATGGCTTCTAACCATGATCTGTCTTGGATCACTGAGCCAGCTGCCACGTTGTGAGAAGGCTCAAGCAGTCCTAGGGAGGGTCCATGTTTCAAAGAGCAGAGTTGGCCTGCCAACAGCCAGCAGTGCTTTTTCAATCATGAGAGGGAGCCACTTGGAAAGCAAGTCCTCCAGCTCCAATACAGCCTTCAGATGACTGCGACCTTATCCCTTCTCGGCCTTTTGGCTAAGATCAAGTGTAGATGACTGCAACCCTGCATCTTGACTACAGCCTCAAAAGAAACCCTGAGCCAGAACCACCCAACTAAGTCAATTCTGAATTCCTGAACCACAGGAGCTGTGAGATATTACAGTTTATTGTTTTAAGACATGAGGTTTGGGGTAATTTGTTATGCAGAAACTAATACTCCCCTCATTATGCCTGATGACATATTTAACCAGGCTGTGTGTGGTTCCATATCCTTGTGGTTAAAGTTCTCCGGTGGCTCAACATTAATTTCAGGATATAATCAGATGCTGTGACCTGGCAGGAGGTCTTTCACGATCTGGCTCCTGCATGCCTCCTGGCTTCACTCAGCTCACCCTCTCTTTCCTTCCCCATATCTCCAGTGACACTGAGAAACCTTTCATTTCCCTAAATGTGGATAGATAAAATTGACAGATAAAATATGAGATGCCCAGTTAAATATGAAATTTATATAAACAATGAATGATTGTTACTGTTGCACAATATTTGGGACCTACTAATAGCAAGGAGATCCAACCAGTCCATTCTGAAGGAGATCAGCCCTGGGATTTCTTTGGAAGGAATGATGCTAAAGCTGAAACTCCAGTACTTTGGCCACCTCATGCAAAGACTTGACTCATTGGAAAAGACTGTGATTCTGGGAGGGATTGGGGGCAGGAGGAGAAGGGGACAACAGAGGATGAGATGGCTGAATGGCATCACTGACTCGATGGACATGAGTTTGAGTGAACTCCAGGAGTTGGTGATGGACAGGGAGGCCTGGCGTGCTGCGATTCATGGGGTTGCAAAGAGTCGGACACGACCGAGCGACTGAACTGAACTGAACTGAATACTAAAAATACTACATGGTATATACCTATTCCAAAAAGTTCTTTTTTGTTTATCTGAAATTCAAATTAAATGGGGCATTCTGTATTCTTGTTTGCTGAATCTGTTGACTCTACAGATGTGAAATGACCTCTCTCAGTTCCTGTTCCTAGCCCCTTCCTGCCTGGATCACTGTAGATTCCCTTGCTGACTTACTCTCCTGTAAGACTTAGCTGACACCACCTTAATAGCAGAAAGTGAAGAGGAACTAAAGAGCCTCTTGATGAAGGTGAAAAAGGAAAGTGAAAAAACTGTCTTAAAACTCAACATTCAAAAAACTAAGATCATGGCATCCAGTCCCATCACTTCATGGTATACAGGGAAACGATGGAAACTGTGACAGACTTTATTTTCATGGGCTCCAAAATCACTGCGGACAGCAACTGCAGCCATGAAATCAAAAGACATTTGCTCCTTGGAAGAAAAGTTATGACAAACCTAGCCAGCATATTAAAAAAGCAGAGACATCACTTTCCCAACAACGGTCCACATAGCCAAAGCTATAGTTTTTCCCGCAGTCATGTGAGAGTTGGACCATAAAGAAAGGCTGAGCACCTAAGAACTGATGCTTTCAAATTGTGGTGTTGGAGAAGACTCTTGAGAGTCCCTTGAACATCAAGGAGATCAAACTAGTCAACCTTAAAAGAAATCAACACTGAATATTCATTGTAAGGATTGATGCTGAAGCTGAAGCTCCAATACTTTGGCCACCTGATGCAAAGAGCTGACTCACTGAAAAAGACCCTGATTCTGGGAAAGATTGAGGGCAGGAGGCAGAGGACTGAATCATCAACTCAGTGGACATGAGTATGAGCAAACTCCAGGAGACAGTGAAGGACAGGGAGGCCTGACGTGCTTCAGTCCCTGGGGTCGCAGAGTCAGACATGACTGAGTGATTGAACAACAAAGACTCAGCCCAGACAGGAATGTCTCTAGGAAACCTCTGCTGATTGGGGCCACCACACACACCCCTAGATGGGTCAGATGCACCTGCGGCAGGCTTCCACTTACCCTGTCATACTCTTGCCCACCACACACGTTAGTTCAGTTCTGTTCAGTTCAGTCGCTCAGTCCTGTCTGACTCTTTGTGATCCCATGAATTGCAGCATGCCAGGCCTCCCTGTCCATCACCAACTCCCGGCTCCACCCAAAACCATGTCCATTGAGTCGGTAATGCCATCCAACCATCTCATCCTCTGTTGTCCCCTTCTCCTCCTGCCCTCAATCTTTCCCAGCATCAGGGTTTTTTTCAAATGAGTCACCTCTCCACATGAGGTGGCCAAAGTATTGAAGTTTCAGCTTCAACATCAGTCCCTCCAATGAACACCCAGGACTAATCTCCTTTAGGATGGACTGGTTGGATCTCCTTGCAGTTCAAGGGACTCTCAAGAGTCTTCTCCAATACCACAGTTCAAAAGCATCAATTCTTCGGTGCTCAGCTTTCTTTCTTTATAGTCTAACTCTCACATCCATACATGACCACTGGAAAAACCATTGCCTTGACTAGACGGACCTTTGTTGGCAAAATAATGTCTCTGCTTTTGAATATGCTGTCTAGGTTGGTCATAACTTTCCTTCCAAGGAGCAAGCGTCTTTTAATTTCATGGCTGCAATCACCATCTGCAGTGATTTTGGAGCCCCAAAAAAATAAAGTCTGACACTGTTTCCCCATCTATTTCCCATGAAGTGATGGGACCAGATGCCATGAATGTTTTCTGAATGTTGAGCTTTAAGCCAACTTTTTCACTCTCCACTTTCACTTTCATCAAGAGGCTTTGTAGTTCCTCTTCACTTTCTGCCATAACGGTGGTATCATCTGCATATCTGAGGTTATTGATATTTCTCCTGGCAATCTTGATTCCAGCTTGTGCTTCCTCCAGCCCAGTGTTTCTCATGATGTACTCTGAATGTAAGTCAAATAAGCAGGGTGACAATATACAGCCTTGAGGTACTCCTTTTCCTATTTGGAATCAGTCTATTGTTCCATGTCCAGTTAATTAATGATTAATTTGTCCATCTCCATACTAGACTATGAACTTCTGGTAGTTTCAGGTATTGTATTCTACATCACTGTAGCCTTAGAGCCAAAAACATGGTATGATCATAGCTTAAAAAACTACTGAATACTAATTGTAAGCTAATCATTGTTCTAGGATATTTGCATATATGAGCTCACTGAATCTTCACATCAGCCTGAAAGAAGTACTGTTAATATCCATTTTGCTTTTACTGAAGAAACTGAGGCATGACATTATACAACGTCACTCAACAATGGCAGTTGTTTTGAATTTTGAGTTTTAAACTTGTGTTCAAAGGCTTGAGTGGAAAATGAGTTCCTCCAGAAAGGATTTTGATTTCTTGTTCCAGGCACGTCAGAGCATCATAGCCTGAGACTACAGTAAGTTACCTTCTTACTTGGTGGTTTCTCAGATGATGAAGGTAGCGTGCTATTACAGGTTTGGGAACGCATGTACACCCGTGGTGGATTTATGTCAATGTATGGCAAAACCAATACAGAATTGTAAAGTAAAATAAAAAATAAATAAATTTAAAAAATAAAATGTATTACGACCCTTTGGAAAAAAAAAAAAAAGAAATACAACGTGACTCAATAAATAACATGACTCAAGACAGAAGTACTCCTGTCATCTCCCTTTTCTTTATGGATTTTTTTCTAGTTCCCCCTTTTATCTAGAAGTGTAGACATTTGAGAATCCAAGCTCGCTGCCGGTGTCTCAGTTCCCACTCGTGCAACTATGAAGCCTCCCATTGTTGGGTTCCAGCGTTGGACAATGTTCCCAGTTCAGATGTGGCTTCAGCACGTGCTTACTGGTCTGGTTTCCTCCTTTTTCTTTTTGCCCATAGGGATTTCCCTAATAATGCCTAGCTGTGCATTTTAAATTACACATTTTATCTAGAACTTCTATGTGTTTTATGAAGAAAAGATTCTTTAGGGTGTCTGGCTCACCATGTTACTGGAAAAATGCATTCCCAAACTTCATTCTCTATTCACTCTCAATCCTCACTGCATATCAATAAGCACATTCTGAGGTCACGAAATAAATATACCCATGAAGAATCAGAGTTTGATCAGTGTTTCTTGATGATGAAACCCTTATTTCAAATAATACCTATCTGGGACTTCTCTGGTGGTCCAATGGTTAACACTTCAAGCTTCCAATGCAGGGAGCTGGGGTTCGATCCCTGATGAGGGAGCTCGATCTTGCATGCCACAGCTAATGACCTCAGATGCCGCAACAAAGATCAAAGAGCCCACATGCCTCCACTAAGACCCAGACCAGCCAAATAAATAAGTAAATGTTGAGTAATAATAATAATAATAATACCCTTTACAACGAGTAAGTCCTGGGACACTCTTCAAGAAAAAGTGGTCTAGGACTCTCTGGTGGTCCAGTGGTTAAGAGTCCACTTGCCGATGCAGGGGACACAGGTTCAGTGTCTGGGAAGACCCCCCAGGTCATGGTGCAGGCCAAGCCCAGGCGCCACAGCTGCTGAAGCCCAGTGCCCTAGAGCCTGTGCTCCGCAGCAAGAGAAGCCACCCAACGAGGAGCGCTGCCACCAGAGCATGGCCCCGCTCTCCGAAACAGCAGAAAGCCTACATGCAGCAACAGTGACTCAGCACTGCCAAAAATAAAAATGATGAATAGTCAAAAAAGAAAGAGTGCGCTAATGATTTGAATAGTGATGGTAATCGAGAGTCTGCCTGCTTAGTAGACACAACCCTTCTTAGTAAACTTAGAGAATGGCCAGAAAAACTTGGTAAACTAATTGTTTTTGTGTTCTTAAGGAATTTTGTTTGTTTGTTTGGGGTCCTCTGTGGAATCCAGAAACTGTACGTTTGCATGCCTCTTTGCCAACACACGGAGCTAATGTTACCTCTCTTCACACAGGGAAGGAAAGGAAGTACTTTCCATTCCAGCTCTTGTTTTCAAGCCCCAAAGTTTCCATGATATTATTCTGGGTATTGAAACTTTCCAAACCCAGTGTCATGCAGTAAATTTGGCGGAACAGTTGTATAAAATCTGTTCTGCCATTTTAAAATAAGGGAACTTATTATATTTATTTTTAGACCACAAAATGTCTATTTTTCTGACAGCTCAAGAACAACCACACTGAAAAGAGCTTCAGATAGAGCTACTCCTGATTAAGGGACAGAAGTTAAGCTAGTTCTCAAAAAAGTTTAAAAAAAGTTTAAATGAGCTGCCTAAACAGAACATAATCCTACATGATGCTCAGTTGAGTCACAGTGAAATAAATGGACATGCCATAAAATTCTTTCACCCGGGAATGGTTGGTCCATGGAAATTTTGAGAACAAGAATCTTTCAAATTGTGGAGTTGCATAGTTAGAGAAATCAATGATGTGAATATTTTCAGGGTCTTTGGGAGCAGGACATCCATATGCAAATTATAATAATGCTATGTTAAAATTAAAATTTATATAGAAAAAATAGGAAAAAATCAGATTCCTCTAGGGGTTTTATAAGAAATGTATCAGTTTAAAAAATTGTACTGGAGTATAGTTTATTTACAATGTTGTGTTAATTTCAGGTGTACAACGAATGATTCAGTTATACATATACATACATTCATTCATTCTCAAATTCTTTTCTCATATAGCTTATCACAGAATATTGAATATAGGTCCTTGTGATATTCAGTAGGTTCTTGTTCATTATCTGTCTTACATATAGTAGTGTGTATAATCTAGGGAATGTTTTTATTGTTTGGCTGGTTATAGTAAAAATTTATCAGAAGACTGGGGTAAAGAATTGAATCTCTTCTAGCTCTAAGATTTGCTATAAATTTTCTTCCCTGAATTTAGGACTATATATTTACCTGACAGGCTTCTAAAACAGATAATCCAGAACAAGGAATGGCTGTCTCATTGGCAGTATCTCCCTATGGTTACCATAAGATGTTTTCTCATGCACTTGGGAAGAAAATCTGGGTAAAATGGTTTACATGTTCTTCCCAGGGAATTCTTGATATTGGAGCCAGAGGCTGAGGATGTGGCTGCTGCCATCAAGGCTTGGGTCATTGTGAAGGGTCATATGTAACTCCCAAGGGCCTGTCCACCTCAGAGAGAAAGTGAAACCAGTCTTGGGGTCACACAGTGCTAACCTGAGTCTGGTTCAAGGTGACCCTCTTGATCAGTTTAGCACTGACATCATTTGCCCAGGGGGGCAAGAGTACAGTTGCATAGGGCCAAGATAAGCAGTTGTATTACTGCTACATGGAATCTGCTCCTATGCCAACATTTGAGACAGTAGAATATTGATAAAATCTCTTGTGTCCAGTTCAAGCCAAGGATGGCATACACAAAAGGCCATTGCCCGTGACACCCACAGAAGGCTTTTCTCCATTCTTTACCTATGGGACAGGAGTAAAACAATTCACACCTCTGGTTCCACCATCTTCCTGCTCAGACATGTTCATTTGTAACCCTATTCTGGGTTGACCCAGACCATCTAAACTTTCCCCCCAATAAGAACTGCATGGAAAGGTCATTCTGCAACAAGGCTACCTTCGTGGATCAAGGAGGGTCACCACAGAGAAGAGGGCACTTGCTACACAGGCTTTATGTCAGAGGTATGTCCACATCACAGAGGAAGAAAGTGGTAGAAGCACAACAAACTCAACAACAAAAAAAAGTGTCAGACTGGCCTGCCTTGTGGCAATAGTATGGAGATGATCTCACAGGAGCATAAAATTTACGTCCGTGAAGCTCTTTCCAAACTATATAGCCCCACCTGCTCAGTCCCCTACAGGGGTCCAGGCAGGCATGAAGAGGGAGGAAAGTGATTAGGTATAGAGATTCTGGGCTTCCCTGGTGACTCAGACAGTAAAGAATCTGTCTGAAATGCAGGAGACCTGGGTTCAGTCTCTAGGTTGGGACTATCCTTTGGAGAAGGGAATGGCTACCCACTCCAATATTCTTGCCTGGAGAACTCCATGGACAGAGGAGCCTGGCAGGCTACAGTCCATAGAGACTCCAGGGTTTGGACATGTCCAGTAGCTTCTTCACCCATGCATGGTTCCCTATACCCAGGTCCTATGAAGTTTATCCACCACTTATGGGCTGATCCAGATGTGTAATCTATTATGCCACATTCATCTCAATCTCCCAGGTAGGAGTTTATATTGGATCCTGACCACCAGGGACATATTCTCGTAATAGGAGCTTCCTGGTCTCCTCTCCCAGATTAAGAGCATATTGACCATTAAAGCCTTAACCACTACCTGCGTCACATACTAGAAAATGTCACTCATATATCTGGATTTGAGGCCCTGGGAACATCATGGTTTTTCCATGTGTCAAATAAATTTTTCAGCAGATACCAAGCTCAGATGGTAAAGTATCGCCCTGCAATGCAGGAGACCTGGCTTTGATCCCTAGGTCAGGAAGATCCCCTGGAGAAGAGAATGGCAACCCACTCCAGCATTCTTGCCTGGAGAATTTCATGGACAGAGGAGCCTGATGGGCCACAGTCCATGGGGTCACAAAGAGTCGGACACAACTGAGCAACTAACAACGTGACCGCATAACCTACTCCATGGAATTTGTCCACCTTGGAGGCAAGTTGTACTATTGGTGAAAAATACTTTCTTGTTAGGAGATGAATCTTGTGTTTGAGACTTACTAAACCAGGAAGTCAAGCCACAGGTGGGACTTTCAAAATACCTATTGGATGAAGAACCACTTGCTCATAAATTTGGATGAGAACTTGAGAACCAGATTTGACCTTCAATTGGATAGACAATATCTCTATCATAGGGGCTTCCCTGTAGCTCAGATGGTAAAGAATCTGCCTGCAACATAGGAGACCTGAGTTTTATCCCTGGGTCGGGAAGATTCACTAGAGAAGGAAGTGGCTACCCACTCCAGTATTCTTACCTGGAGAATTCCATGGACAAAAGTCTGGCAGGCTACAATCCATGGAGTCACAAAGAGTCGGATACAATTGAGTGACTAACACTCTCACTAGCTATATCATAATAGAATTTTCTTGGCATTTTACCGCCTCATGGGTGTTTGGCTTGGAGAGAATGAGGTGGGATGTTAGGTCAGGAAATTGTATTTTTTTTCTTTAGTGAGACCCTCTGTCCCTACCAAAGCTCAGAAACAGGGGTGAAGCTTTCAGCAGTGGGAAGGCTCAATGTGCAAATGTTTAAAGACTATAACATGCTCCCAGAATCTTATTGCCAAACATTCCTATTATCTGTGAGATCCGTCACAGACACATGAACTTCTTCTCGGGTCTGAAGGGGATCAAGGGCTTAAGTGCAGAGACTGTTTCACTGCCACCTGTATAGCTTCCAGGGCTTCGTGAGGCAGAGAGCATACTTCCATCTGCCTCCCTGTCTGTGTGTGATGTGCTGTGTCCAAAAAGGCAAGCCAGGTATTAAGCCTCTATTTCTGCATCTTACAGCTGTGAGGTTAGCAATGCATCCTTGACAGTTGTGCAATCTCTCTTCCGGCTGCTGCCCAAGTATCCCTCAAGAGAGGCACCCGGGAAGGGGAGTCTTGGATTCTCTTTCAATTCAGAGCCCAGCAGTCCGTGGGCACCTTTGTCTGGTCAGCATGCAGTACAGTGAAAGCAACTTTCTTGGTGGAACTATGACCATGATATAAATTTAACAGGCCACTTGAATCCCAGTGAGCTATTCATATCGTGCCAGGAATCTAGATCCTATTTCTAGGGAGCTCAGATAGCCTTACAACAGAGTGATAAAGATTACTATGTGCCCTGTTCAGCAACAGAAACTGTGCTTGGTCTGCTTCCTAGAGAAACTTGAAGAGGTAATAGCATTTTCTAGAGCCACACACCAAGAGAAGACAGCAGCTCATCAGTTCAGCAACTGTTGTGACCACATCTTTATTTAGTCTTTGTGATCCACTGTCAAGAATCAAATCCAGCTATTTTTCGTGGCGCCTCGGAGGCTGTCGGCCACTTCAGAATGAAGCTGAACATCTCTTTCCCGGCCACTGGCTGCCAGAAGCTCATTGAAGTGGATGATGAACGAAAACTTCGTACCTTCTACGAGAAGCGTATGGCCACAGAAGTTGCTGCTGACGCTCTGGGTGAAGAATGGAAGGGTTATGTGGTCCGAATCAGTGGCGGGAACGATAAGCAGGGTTTCCCCATGAAGCAAGGTGTCTTGACCCATGGCCGAGTTCGCCTGCTTCTGAGTAAGGGGCATTCCTGTTACAGACCAAGGAGGACTGGAGAGAGAAAGCGCAAATCTGTACGGGGTTGCATTGTGGATGCCAATCTGAGTGTTCTCAATTTGGTCATCGTGAAGAAAGGGGAGAAGGATATTCCTGGACTCTGATACTACAGTGCCTCGTCGCCTGGTTCCCAAAAGAGCCAGCAGAATCCGCAAACTTTTCAATCTCTCTAAAGAAGATGATGTCCGCCAATATGTTGTGCGAAAGCCCCTAAACAAAGACGGTCTAAAACACCCAAGATTCAGCGTCTCATGACTCCACGAGTTCTGCAACGCAAACGCCGGCGTATTGCTCTGAAGAAACAGCATACTAAGAAAAATAAAGAAGAGGCTGCAGAATATGCTAAACTTTTGGCCAAGAGAATGAAGGAGGCCAAAGAAAAAAGGCAGGAACAGATCGCCAAGAGACGGAGGCTGTCCTCTCTGAGAGCTTCTACTTCTAAGTCTGAGTCCAGTCAAAAATGAGATGTTCTGAGAGTAACAAATAAATCAGATCAGACATCAAAAAAAGAAAAAAAATCAAATCCAATCCCACCACCATCACCCCAGACTTTTTGACCATCCAGACTGGACTACTGAACTGGTAGGTTGTAGACATTTAATCTTTGTCTGCATTTGCACTTAGATGAGGAGAATGATTCCTTTATACCTTCCTGGTAATTAATTCTTCAATAGCACCATTTAGGAAGTGCAGGGAGCTCCCAGGAATAAAAAGCATTGCAGGGGTTCCAGCAAAGCTTAAAATGTGGATGCTCATCTAGAGTCAGTACCCCTTCATGGGGCTGATATTTAAGAATGTACGTTCCAGTTAAGGAGTTTGACAAAGAAATCTCCAGTGTAGTCAGATCCAATAGGTCACACACACATAAATGGGGATGTAGGGTATTCAACTAAAAGTCATATTTGCCCCAAATCCTGACAGAGGGGTTCATTTACCATGACTTAAGCCTTGAGATCTTTCTAAAGCTATTGAGAGACAGGGTTTAGACCTATTCTTCCTTCAGTCTGAACAGGACTATATCTGTATACAGGGACTCTCTGGAGCGTGAACTCAACCTCAGAAGGCAGTAACAAAGGCAGAAGCAGAGTCTCTCTGTCACTGTATTCACTGTCATAGTGTAAAAAAAATACTGCTGCCTTTTGAGGCCTCTTATTTCTATATTCCATTTTAAAATGGGACATACATTTCTGAAAAATATTGCTGTAACCTTTGTTGAAAGTGTTCGTGTCAGTCGTGTCTGACTCTTTGCAACCCCCATGGACTGTAGCCTGCCAGGCTCCTCTGTCCGTGGGATTCTCCAGGCAAGGATACTGGAGTGGGTAGCCATTCCCTTCTCCAGGGGATCTTCCCAACCCAGGGACTGAACCTGGCTCTTCCGCATGGCAGGCAGATTCTTTACCATCTGAGCCACCAGGGAAGCCCATAACTTTTAGGTACCCCTATGTCAAAGGAGTAAAGATAAGGTCATCTTGACATTAGCAGAGTCCTCATCTCCATCCAGAGCCAGGACTTGCTTTGAGCCGTGGAGTTGGGTCATGGACTTTCCTGTTTATCCTACAGGCCACCTGTTCAGGGTACATACCAAATAAGCCCATGCCCACGGCCGGGAAGGAGGAGGAAGAAGGGACACTGTGCCTGGGACAGTGAGCTGGAGAGGGGAGGTGGGGTGATGTGTAGAACAGATGCAAGGGCTGGTTATTATTAGTGTCCATGGTAAACAGCAGAGCTGCTTACACAGGGATGAAACCAGCTGCTTCTGTACTGGAGCAAGTTCCAAAGACACCTCTGCTCTCTTCCCAACCTGACCTGACTCTGAAACTGGGAAACCATGTCCCCTGCTTCCCCTGCTGCTCGTTTCTGTTTCCTCAGTGAACCTGCTGAAGCCAGATACATCATCATAACAATAACAGCAAATGGGACTTCTCTAGCTGTCCAGGGGTTGAGCCTTTGCCTTCCAATGCAGGAGGTGCAGGTTTAATCCCTGATCAGGGAGCTATGATCCCACATGCCTCAGGGCCAAAAAACCAAAACACAAAACACCAGAAGCAATATTGTAACAAATTCTTAAAAAACAAAACAACTATTGTCACCAACTTCTCAGAAACAGTTCTGAGACTTCGCATATGTAAACCCAGTTTTCCTTACAAGCCCTCTCTGATGGAGGTGCTGTGGTTGGCACTGTTTTACAGATGGCGATCTTGAAGCTTGAAAAGTTTGTCATTGCCCAAAGTTCCCCAGCTGGTGAGTGGCAGGATGGGATTTGAACCATTCCTAACCATTCTGCTGTACTGCCTCGTCTGTCAGCAGAATCTCCCCAGTCATTTTGGTTTCTGGCTTCTTCCAGGAACACTTCTTGCTGTCTCACGGTGGCCCACATTACCGGCCCCTCTGCCACCTGCCTGAGGGTTCCCTTGGTCAGAGTTTCTCAACAATAAGTGTTGAGATATGGAGATATGGAGGATCTCGTTGACACAAAGATTCTGAGTCAGTAAGTCAGGGGTCTACGATCCTGCCTTTCTAACAAGCTTCTGGGTGATACCAATGCTCTCAGTCCATGGGCCAAGTTTTGATGTGCAAACTCAAGGTAACACCTGATTCTGTAGAACAGATAGCAGCTCTGTTTCTCCCTCTGACAGTGGTGAACACTGCAGGGCTGCCTCCAAGACAGGATCCCTCCTGGATCTCCCCAACGTGCCTATGTAAATCTTCTCATTTGCAAAACCCCACAATCTCAGCTGCTGTCCCTTGCCGCCTTCTTCCACTGCTTATTCCCCGTTTGTCTGCCTCTCCCCAACCTCTCTCCATTCCCCTTTCTGTGTCTCTTTTCGCTGACTTTTAACAGCTTTGTTGAATAACCTTCACTACCGTTTTTGTTATTGGTCTTCTCACAAAAGAAATGCAGCTTCTGTTTCTTGCTACCCAGAGGTTCTGTAATTATAATAACAAAGTCCACACACAATTCTGAACCAGTCTGAAGGCTGCTCATTACTGTGGGATGTGTGTACAACACAAAAGAGGAGAAACGTGGGAAGAGAATTAGGGAAAAAGCTTGGAAGGACATTCTGTACTCTATATTTTATTTACAAGGGGGCTTGATTATTTATAATGAGAATTATTATTCTTCCTGTAATCACAAGAGAAAAGAAAGCATATTGCTGAAGTTGAGGGATATTAAGAGAATGCTGGGAGGCCTCCAGGGGTTCACAAACAGGACAACCAGGAGTTTAGAATCGCACCAAATGCTGCCACAGCCTCCAAGGGGACTACCGGTGCCCAGCAGACAATAAGCCACCTCAGGAGTGTTTCCTTCATCACCATCCAGCACTGTGACTCCTCTTTATGTTTTTTTTAAATTCCATGGAACCTTTTGATAAATGGAATCTGATGAGTAGGAGGCCTCTGTGTGCATAATCACACAAGCAAATACCATCTTAAAATTTCAGATGCTCACAGTTTTCCCATAGACATGAGAAGGGGACACTAGATTAAAATTTACCCATCTGTTATTGACTACGTGCTGGGGTCACCCCTCAATTCATATGCTGAGGCCTTAACCCCCAGTGCAATGGTATTTGGAAGTGGGGCCTTTGTGTACTCAGGTTCAGATGAGGTCATGGGGGTGGAGCCCCCATGATGGGACTGGTGCCCTTATAAGGGGATAAAGGGACCAGAGCTCCCTCCCTTCCCCCCATGTAAGGATACAACAGGCAGTCAGCTGTCTGCGGCAACAGAACCCAACCATACCAGCACCCTGATCATGGGATTTCAGCCTCCAGACTGGGGGAAGTAAATTGTTCTTTACAGATTCGATGGTATTGTGTTACAGCAGTGTGAGATGACTAAGACACCATCTAAAAGCAGGATGTTAAAATAGATTAGGGATCATGAAATTATATAGAAATGAGAGACTTGTTTAGTGCCAGGGACATTTAATATGGAGTTAGCTATGGATTCACATGCCACCTCTGCCATCACTAGGACCTTACTTAACCTCTCTGAAAGATGTATCACTCTGCCTTGGAATGCAGCAAGGGTTTCTGGAAGGAATGATTATTTCTCAGAACAAGAGAGATTTATGTGTCTGGGTCCCAGTAAGACAGTCCTTGCCCTTGCTTGCTCCCATGGCCTCCGGCCAATTGATGAGAGGTGCTGTCTGCCTTACTGAACAGAGACTGGGGTATTCCACGACACCCCAGAAAAATACACTTGTCATAAGATTGTCCTCTGGAGCATCAAGAAGCTAAAGAAAACCAAGCAACCAGAGTGGTTTGCTTATAAGCACTATTTGAAAGTCCTTGGCAAAAGTGCAATCTAAGGGTAATTGTATTTCTACATTAGGGTTTTTTTTTTTTAATTAAATTTGAAGGTCAGGGCTTTAAAGAGCACAGTGATTGGTTGTTTACCTCCATTCCCCTCTGTTTCTCGTACTTCTGTGAACATGTTCTGACCTCAAATTGTGGGTGGGAATGCAGGAAGGATGCTGTCTGTGCATTAGTGTGAGCCTTGAATTTTGCCCAGAGTGCTTCTGAAACTTTGCCAAGATGAAATAAACAGCACATAGCCTCCTTTCACATCTCAACTTGAAAATGACACTGTCAATTTTTAATTTAAAAATTTCAGGATGTTTTAAATTATTTGACAGATATTACTAGAAAAAGAGGATGTGACAACTAAATGAGAAAAGTTTATTTAGGCAAATCATAGCTTTAAATATGAAAGCAAAATCAAGCTTCTAGAAGAAACTCTTCATGACCTTGGGATAAGCAAAGATATCTTAAGCAGAACACAAAGAGGACTACTCACAAAAGAAAAAACATTTCTCTTTGATATTACAACATTTCTGTCTATTAAAAGACATCACGAAGAGACTTACAAGACAAGCTATGAAGTGAGACAAGATATTTGTAATACTTATATCTAAGGATCCCACGGTGATAAAAGACTTTTGCAGATCAAGTTTTAAAAGACAAAACCAAAATTTTAAGTGATCAAAAGACTTGAGCAGGCACTTCACAGAGAAAGAAACCCAAATGGCCCATGTGTGCATAAATAGGTATTGGACTTCATTAGTCATCACACCAGAGAAGGCAATGGCACCCCACTCCAGTACTCTTGCCCGGAAAATCCCATGGACAGAGGAGCCTGGGAGGCTGCAGTCCACGGGGTTGCTGAGGGTCGGACGCGACTGAGTGACTTTACTTTCAGTTTTCACTTTCATGCACTGGAGAAGGAAATAGCAACCCACTCCAGTGTTCTTGCCTAGAGAATCCTTGGGATGGTGGAGCCTGGTGGGCTGATGTCTATGGGGTCGCATAGAGTCGGACACGGCTGAAGCGACTTAGCAGCAGCAGCAGCAGTCATCACACAAACAGAAGTTAAAAATCGCAGTGGCAGGGAGTGCCTTGGTGGCTCAGTGGTAAAGAATCTACCTGCCAATGCAGGGGACGAGGGTTCCATCCCTGAGTCCAAGAAGATCCCACATGCCGAGGGGCAACTAAGCTCAAACGCCACAACTACTGGAGACCGCTTGCTCTAGGGCCTGTGCTCCAGAACAAGAGAGGCCACCGCAGTGAGACGTCCGCACACAGCAAGAAAGAGCAGCCCCTGCTCCTTGCAACTAGAGAAAAAACCACACACAGCAAGACCTAGCACAGCCAATAAATAAATAAATACCTTTTTTAAAAAACCACAGTGCCAGACACTACTCTTCCATCAGAACAGTTGAAATAAAAGACTATACCAAGGGTGGGAGAGGATATGGAACATCTGAACCCCTATATCCTCCTGGTGGGAATGTACATCGGTTCAAACATCTTCATGGGTGACCCTTATGAAGATGCTGAGTCCTGAGACAGAAGGAGACACCTAGTGGTAGAAATAAAAATAAAGTGAACTCCCACTGGGAGGTATTGAGTCTTTCTTATACTTGATCCATATGAGGAAACCCTTTGCTACTGGTTGGTGCCCTGCAGGAACCCAGTTTGCCTTTACACAGTTCTCTCCTTGATCACATTTCTTTCTTTCTTTGGGGTTTAGATCTCTAGGTCTGGGACCATTTATCTCATTCCACCATCACCACCACCACCACACCCAGTTCCAACAATTTTCTTTTTATTATTACTTTCAGGGGATAAATGAAGAAATAGCAAGCTAAGAGATTTACTCCCTATCACTGCAAAATGTATGCCTAAGCAGCCCTTTCTCATGCTGCTAACACTTTTATTTGTCATAAGATTCTCAGGCCCAGTATTAATATAGATTGAAATACGGTCCTTCACTGCAATTATTCTTTATCGAGCATGAATGCATGTGATTATCATCTTATTTAGTAAATTACCCTTGATATTTCTTCACACCCACTTCTTGGTTATTCTGTGTGCTTCTGGTGCCTGATTCCTCCTACCCCTCCTGACACCCAGCCCTCCTGTTGTGGCCTTTACAACTGAACAATGCTCACAGTTCTGTGAATTTCTCATCCAGCCAGTGCTATCATTTGCCAAGAACAATTTGGGAATATTGGAACGCAGCCTCCTTTCACAGTCTGTGCACATTTCTATGCTTGAAGTTAGAGATATAGTTTTATAAAGTGAATGTTTAACTCCAGCCTAATCTCAATTTTCCTTAGACATACTGCATAGTGCACTAAAGTTCATGCAAGTTATTTTCCTGGGTGGAACCTGATATTTGGGCCACTAAGTGCTTCCATGTGTTTAATCCAAGTGGCCAAAGGGAGGACAGATTTGCATGCAAGATCATTTCTAGGAAATTTATGCCTGAGGCACTCACTAATTTTTTTCAGTGTCATAAACCCTGCTGATCTCCAACAACAGTTGGAACTTGCAGTGCAAAATGGAAGTTTCTTTTGTTTTGTTTCTACCTAGAATTGCATGAGTGGGCTTTCCCTTTGTGGCAGACACAACTTACTCACTACTCAGTATTCCTTTCCCTCTTCCACACCCCACTCCTTTCCTGAATGCAGAACCCTGATTTTGCTCCAGGAAATACCGAGCAGTGGGTCTCTTCCAGGGAGGGCAACCTCATCCCCTCCAGCCCCAGCCTATGATTGGTCTAGAGGTGGCCGTGTGACCCAATTCTGCCAATGAGATGTAAGGAAACACCTGGTAGGTGGAGCTTCTGGAGAAATGGCTGCCTTCCTGACAAAACGGTTATAGGCTTGCTTTTCCTAGCTCTTTGCCCCTTTGCTGTACTGTCTTCATCCCTCCTTTCTCTTGCCTATAACACAAAATGACAGTAGAATGGCAGTAGCCACCTGTGGTCAAAAGGAAATGGCCAAGAGAAATGTAGACATCGGCCTTAATATTGTTGAACTGTTGAATCAGCATCAGGCAACAGCCCACCTCCAGCTTCTCTTTATGTGAGAAAAATAAACCTCTAACAGTTTAAACCTCTCTAGTTTGTTTCTGTTACCTACAGCCAAAGGCACTCCTAGCCCAGACACACTTTTTTTTTTTTTTAATCTTAGTGAGGTCAAGCAGAAGTAATATGTATTGAGTTTCTACACACCAGGAGTTAGGTTGTTTTAAATGTGCTAGCTCATTAGCCCCTGGTTATAACCTCATGAAGTAGCTCTTAGCATCTCTGTCTACAGAACAGGACACTGAGTTCAAAGAGATTGAGAAAAAGGCAGATCTAAGATGAAACCCAGGCCTAACTCCAGTGTCCAAGCACTTGTCATCCCAACACTGCCAACTGTTGGAAAGAGCAGATGGAAGCCTGCCTGTTTTAGCTAAAATATGTGCCTTTTGGTAGTTTGAAGTAGGGGCAACTGTTTGCTTATATCTTTTTGGTTAATACTCTTACGACAGTAATCAACAAACTAAGTGCTACTCTAAAAGGATTTTTGCTATCCTGCCTCTCTCTTGGTTTTATGTTCAAAAGTCAAATAAATGAATGTATGCTATAAAAATAGGCAAAGCCATAGACTTTCCACTAAAGAAAAATAACACAATTTAGCTTCACTTTCAATTATCTCAAAGAATTCTGATGGAAGAAAGGAAGAGTCCAGTTTATTAAACGGATTAGAGATAGCCCTCCTTTCCAACCCACTCCATGTGGTAGAAGGTGGGATTTAGGAAGGCATAGCCCAGAGACCTTCCCTAAGCCTGACATAGTCTCAAATGTTCACCATTAAAGCTAAAAACTGGCGAGACAAAAAAAAACCTCCAACTAGAAGAAGCATATCTTATTATAGGAATTCCCCCACTACCTTAACCATTTGCCGATAACTATTCAGTTCATAGTCAGGAGCCCTAAAAGAACAAGAGAGTGGGTAGGGAATAAGAATGTGTCACAGTGAGCCAAGGCACATATATATACCCAGAGCTGTGGAAGAAAGATAAGAAATGAAATTAAAATATGGCACCATTAATAATGCTTCCATTCATTCATTCAACAAATATTTTCAGGCCCTATTCTAAGTGCTGAGTATAGAGCTGTGACTATGACAGAGAGGATCTAAGTCCCCTCATAGCTTGCTGCTAGAACAGAGAGAAACATGAAGAAAACATAGATAATTTACTTTATCAATATGGTTTTTATTATCTCAGAGAGTAATAAACACTGAAAAACATTCAAGGTTTACAGACAGAGAGTAACTGGAGAAAGACTCTAGTGACTTCAGATGGGGGACTCAGAAAGGCTTCTTTGAGGGGGTAATATTTGAGCAGAATCCTCAGTAATAAAAATGAGTCCTCCATGCAAAGATGGGAAGTGGGTGACAATGTTCCAAAGAACCTGTGCAAACAGCACATGCAAAGGCCCTGAGATGCAAATAAACCTGATGTGGGATGATGACTGGGCATAACGAGCCAGGAGGTAGGAGATGAAGTTGGAGAGGCAGAGAGGCCGGGTTGTGTAGGGTTCTGTGGGTCATGGGAAAGTTTGGAAGGCACTGAAGGGTTTTACATAGGAGAGTGAACTGATTTGGTTTACCTTTTAAAAAGGCCACTTTGCAGCTCTGTGAAGAATGGACTTTAGGGCGGCCAAGAGTGGAGGCAGGGAGACCAGTTGGAAGGTTGCTGCAGCAACACAGCTGAGAGATGATGGTGGGTCAGATTGGGACGGGAGTCGTGGAGGTAGAAAAAGCAGTGAGATTTGGGATACATTTTAAAGGCAGAACAAGGCTTGATTTGAGTTTGTTGTGGGAATTAAAAGAAAGAGGAGTCAAAGATAATTTCTAAGCCTCTTATGGGATGGTAGCACCTTTTGCTGAGATAGAGAAGGCTATGGTGGGTCATTTTGGGGCAGACACTCCCAAAATGGGAAGGGGCTAGTAGAGGGACCCAAGAGTTTCATTTTGGACATGTTACATTTGAAATGCTTATCAAACACACAAATCAAGTTGCTGAGTGGGCAGGTAAATAATACAGTGACAATTATAATAATAACTATGGCCATTTATTAGGTGTCTGCTATCCACAAGAATCTCCATAAATGTTAGCACACTTCACACCCAGTCATATGAAACAGCCATTAACCCTAGAAATCCAGATAGGGAAAAAGAGACTCTCCTAAAGGTCAGGCAACTTGCCCAAAATTCCACAAGAGAATATGGCAGCCAAAGCATAAACTCAGGGCTTGTGAGTCCAAAGCCCAGTTTCTGTCCCCTGAGCCCACTCAGTGAGAGGATCCCTGAGGAGGGCTTTTGAAATCCTTTGTGAAGCTACTGTGTGCATCCTGGGAAGTGGGACCTGCTTTGCCCCAGGGAAGGTATGGGGCTTCCTCAGGCTGGGCTGCTAAGCTTCTTTAGGGCTCTTTCCCTGGGCAACCTCAACCCCGCCCCTCACCTCTTAAGGAGACAGGGAAGAGATTTTTCATGGACCAATGAGATTTTCCACCCTCTGTCTACGTTTATTAAATCTAAAAAGCTCTCAGTTTTAGTCAAAAGATTGATGCCTTCCCATCACCCCTCTCAGGACTTTAAAAAAATTTGACATTACTTGACCACATAGAAAATATTCTCAGATGCACTTGTTGAGAAGGGGAGAGAGAACTGTTCAATTTCTGGGCTGGAGAAAGAGCAGCTGTCAATAAGCGTGCATTAAAGTCCCTGTCTCTGGTTACTTAACCTTAACGATTTCTTTAAAAGCTCCTGGAAACCTGTGTGGTTGAAAATGGCAAATCCTGTTATTACTCGAACTGAAAATCAACCATGATTCCATCTGCTGGGGGAAGCCAAACAATAATATCAGCAAAATAAAGATGGATGTCAGAGCAGGGAGCCTCTGCCAAGGTCCTCAGAGGGAGAAATAAGATGACATCCAAGAAGAAAGAGGAAGGACAAGATGGTGTGAGTGAGTCCACGTGATCTTGCAGGTCCACAAAAGGACACCAGGACACACTTTATAGTGTCCAGTGCATATTCCAATATGAAGGATGGCAGACACCAAATTGGGTAACGCTCAAAGCTTGTCCCTAAGGGACATTTTCTTTTCCAAAAACATTCCGGGACACAGTTGTGATTTTCATCCTCTTGGTGTGGAGAAATGGGAACACTCCTACACTGTTGGTGGGAATGTAAGTTGATGCATCCACTGTGAAAAACAGTACAGAGATACCTCAGAAAGCTAAAAATATAATTACTATATGATCCAGTAATCCCACTGCTGGGCATATATACAGAGAAAACCATAATTTGAAAAGATACACACACCCCAGTGATCACTGCCCAGCACTATGTACAACAGCCCAGACATGGAAGCAGCCTATGTTCACTGACAAATGAGTGGATAAAGAAGATGTGGTTCACACATACAGTGGAATACTACTCAGCCATGAAAAAGAATGAAGTGATGTCGTTTGCAGCAACATGAACGCAACCAGGGATTATTGGATTAAATGAAATAAGTCAGAAAGAGAAAGACAAATACCATATGATACCACTTATATGTGGGATGTAAACTATGACACAGATGATCCTATTTATGAAACAGAAGCAGAATCTTAGATATAGAGAACAGATTGGTGATTGCCAGGAAAGAGAGAGTTGAGAGAAGGATGGAGTGGGAAGTTGGGGTTGGCAGATATAAGCTTTTATAAATAGAATGAATAAACAACAAGGTCCTACTGTATAGGACCTTGTTCAACTATATGCAATAGCCTATGATAAAGCATGGGACTTCCCAGGTGCTCAGTGGTAAAGAATTCACCTGTGAATGTAGGAGACCCAGGACATGCAGATTCAATCCCTGGGTCAGGAAGATCCCCTGGAGGAGAAAATGGCAACCCGCTCCAGTATTCTTGCCAGGAAAATCCCATGGACAGAGGAGTCTGGGCAGCCTTTAGTCCAAGGGACTGCAAAGAGCTGGACACAACTGAGCATGCGTGCACACATGCATGATAGAACATAATGGGGAAAAGCACATACTTGTATGTGTGTGTGTGTGAAAGTGAAAGTGAAGTCACTCAGTTGTGTCCGACTCTTTGCAACCCCATGGACTATAGCCTACCAGGCTTATCCATCCATGGGATTTTCTAGGCAAGGGTACTGGAGTGGGTTGCCTTTTCCTTCTCCAGGGGATCTTCCTGACCCAGGAATCAAACCCAGGTCTTCCACATTGCAAGCAGATGCTTTACCCTTTGAGCCACCAGGGAAGCCTATACATATATATATATATATATATATGGGAGACCCAGGTTTGTTACATATATATATATATATCTGAATTACTTTGCTTTATACCAGTAATTAACACAACACTGTAAATCAACTATACCTCAATTAAAAAATATAAACAGATTTTCATTTTCTTTCTCCATTTTTCTCCCAGATAATTGGAGTGAGAAAAATCTGGCCCCTCCAACAGAATGCAATGAATGGATGTTCTGAGCTTGAATAATGCTTGTTTTGCTTTTTTCTCCCTCCTCTATCTTGTCTTCTGAGTTATATTAAACCTGACATTATCCAAGAGCTTTCGAATTGACTGAGTTTTTGTGTCTGATTCTTTTGTGCTGGAGTCACCAGAATCTGGCCCACTGGACAACCCTGAAGACATTGCTCTGTCAATCTTTTCTCTTCTCCGCCCTATTTACTTAAGAAGAGAGAGAAGTGTATCCTGACTATTCACTGGGTTGCATGCCATATTTCACCCCCAGCAAATTCAAAATCCAGGAAGTCAAGCAGATTTACAAATATTCATTTGCCACTCAACCACATAAAACTTCCTACTGGAGGGAGAGTAAGTGAGAAATAGAGATTTCAAGACTAGCTGATTTTAACTTTCTAAAGCTGCTAAGCATATATGGGGTTTGAACTATTATTTGCAAATCTACCCCTCCCCCCCCAAAACCAATCATAATGTATAATTAAGATCGAAGCCTAGCAGTATCAATCCTAAATGAGCACTTGTGCTTCAGAAAGGGAAAGCAGGATCCTTGGTTTGACCAGTTAATTAGCTGTTGCTTGCTAACCTGCTTAGAATTCTCTCATTCCACTAATTCAATCACCTCATCAACACAAAGACTGGATTGTTTTGATTTTCACATATATTCTCTCATTTCTTTATCTTAATTGTACGTGAGCTAGCTGTATGATTACCCTTCTTTTCTAGATGGAGAAGACAGGGTTCAAGGAGGTACTGCAAATTAAGACACAGACCAGATATTTGGCTTTGGTATTAAATTCCCTATGTGCTTATCCATTACGTGAAATCAGCCAGATATGGTCTTAAAGTTGTCTTAGAATTCCTTAATGACAGATGTTTTTAAGCCTCTTTTTAAAAGTTCACACTAATAGCATGATGGTTAGTTTTATCCTTTAATAGGTAGAGTCCTCTGATTGAATATCTATAAACCATTAAATATTTAAAGACTAAGAGGAAGTCCTGTGGAATCTGGCTTACCCAGAGACAGAACAGTTCCCTGCAGAGAGAAGGTGATCTATCAAGAATTAATCAAAGCATGAATTTCTGGACGGTTACTACAGAATACAGTTAATTTATTTTAAAACATAGTTGGGATAAAATTATATACCAATTTCAAAAATGTCAATATTAGCATATGCATAAGGAAAATAATCCAGAAAAAAACATATACCAAATGTTTAATGTCTGACACAACATGACTTAAAAAGAAAATTAATGAAAAATTATATATACATAGCATACTTGTGCTACACTTAGCAGTGGAATCAACTCCAGACCCTTCACTGTCCCAGACCCTTATAAACTCCAGACCCTTCACTGTCCATGGTAGTATTTTGAGCAGGTTGCTTAACCGCACTGTATCTTCTTTTTCTCATTTGACAAATGGGGTTAATAATATGTGCACATCATTGTATTGCTGTAATGATTAAATCTTCTGCTTCTGTTAGGTCCATACCATTTCTGTCCTTTATCGAGTCCATCTTTGCATGAAATGTTCCCTTGGTATCTCTAATTTTCTTGAAGAGATCTCTAGTCTTTCCCATTCTGTTCTTTTCCTCTATTTCTTTGCATTGATCGCTGAGGAAGGCTTTCTTATCTCTTCTTGCTATTCTTTGGAACTCTGCATTCAGATGCTTATATCATACCTTTTCTCCTTTGCTTTCACTTCTCTTCTTTTCACAGCTATTTGTAAGGCCTTCCCAGACAGCCATTTTTCTTTTTTGCATTTCTTTTCCATGGGGATGGTCTTGATCCCTATCTCCTGTACAATGTCAAGAACCTCTGTCCATAGTTCATCAGGCACTCTATCAGATCTAGTCTCTTAAATCTATTTCTCACTTCCACTGTATAATCATAAGGGATTTGATTTAATTCATACCTGAATGGTCTAGTGGTTTTCCCTACTTTCTTCAATTTAAGTCTGAATTTGCCAATAAGGAGCTCATGATTTGAACAATAGTCAGCTCCTGGTCTTGTTTTTGCTGACAGTATAGAGCTTCTACATTTTTGGCTGCAGAGAATATAATCAGTCTGATTTCAGTGTTGACCATCTGGTGATGTCCATGTGTAGAGTCTTCTCTTGTGTTGTTGGAAGAGGGTGTTTGCTATGACCAGTGCGTTCTCCTGGCAAAATTCTATTAGACTTTGCCCTGCTTCATTCCTTATTCCAAGGCCAAATTTGCCTGTTACTCCAGGTGTTTCTTGACTTCCTACTTTTGCATTCCAGTCCCCTATAATGAAAAGGACATCTTTTTGGGGTGTTAGTTCTAAAAGGTCTTATATGTCTTCATAAAACCATTCAACTTCAGCTTCTTCAGCATTACTGGTTGGGGCATAGACTTGGGTTACTGTGATACTGAATGGTTTGATTTGGAAACGAACAGAGATCATGCAAAGATGGGCTCGATAAAGGACAGAAATGGTAGGGACCTAACAGAAGTAGAAGATATTAAGAAGAGACGGCAAGAATACACAGAAGAACTGTACAAAAAAAGCTTCACGACCAAGATCATCACGATGGTGTGATCACTCATCTAGAGCCAGACATCCTGGAATGTGAAGTTAAGTAGGCTTTAGAAAGCATCACTACAAACAAAGCTAGTGGAGGTGATGGAATTCCAGTTGAGCCATTTCAAATCCTGAAAGATGATGCTGTGAAAGTGCTGCACTCAGTATGCCAGCAAATTTGGAAAACTCAGCCGTGGCCACAGGACTGGAAAAGGTCAGTTTTCATTCCAATCCCAAAGAAAGGCAATGCCAAAGAATGCTCAAACTACCGCACAATTGCACTCATCTCACACGCTAGTAAAGTAATGCTCAAAATTCTCCAAGCCAGGCTTCAGCAATACGTGAACTGTGAACTTCCAGATGTTCAAGCTGGTTTTAGAAAAGGCAGAGGAACCAGAGATCAAATTGCCAACATCTGCTGGATCATGGAAAAAGCAAGAGAGTTTCAGAAAAACATCTATTTCTGCTTTATTGACTATGCCAAAGCCTTTGACTGTGTGGATCACAATAAACTGTGGAAAATTCTGAAAGAGATGGGAATACCAGACCACCTGACCTGCCTCTTGAGAAACCTATAGGCAGGTCAGGAAGCAACAGTTAGAACTGGACATGGAACAACAGCCTGGTTCCAAATAGGACAAGGAGTATGTCAAGGCTGTATACTGTCACCCTGCTTATTTAACTTCTATGCAGAGTACATCATGAGAAACACTGGGCTAGAAGAAGCACAAGCTGGAATCAAGATTGCCAGGAGAAATATCAATAACCTCAGATATGCAGATGACATCACCCTTATGGCAGAAAGTGAAGAGGAACTAAAAAGCCTCTTGATGAAAGTGAAAGTGGAGAGTGAAAAGGTTGGCTTAAAGCTCAACATTCAGAAAACGAAGATCACGGCATCTGGTCCCATCACTTCATGGGAAATAGATGGGGAAACAGTGGAAACAGTGTCAGACTTTAGTTTTTTAGGCTCCAAAATCACTGCAGATGGTGATTGCAACCATGAAATTAAAAGATGCTTACTCCTTGGAAGAAAAGTTATGACCAACCTGCTGCTGCTGCTGCTGCTAAGTCGCTTCAGTCATGTCTGACTCTGTGCGATCCCATAGATGGCAGCCCACCAGGCTCCCCCATCCCTGGGATTCTCCAGGCAAGAACACTGGGGTGGGTTGCCATTTCCTTCTCCAATTCATGAAAGTGAAAAGTAAAAGTGAAGTCGCTCAGTTGTGTCTGACTCTAGCATATTAAAAAGCAGAGACATTACTTTGCCAACTAAGGTCCGTCTAGTCAAGGCTATGGTTTTTCCAGTGGTCATATATAGATATGAGAGTTGGACTGTGAAGAAAGCTGAGTGCTGAAGAATTGATGCTTTTGAACTGTGGTGTTGGAGAAGACTCTTGAGAGTCCCTTGGACTGCAAGAGATCCAACCAGTCCATTCTGAAGGATATCAACCCTGGGATTTCTTTGGAAGGAATGATGCTAAAGCTGAAACTCCAGTACTTTGGCCACCTCATGGGAAGAGCTGACTCACTGGAGAAGACGCTGATGCTGGGAGGGAATGGGGGCAGGAGGAAAAGGGGACGACAGAGGATGAGATGGCTGGATGGCATCACTGACTCGATGGACATGAGTCTGAGTGAACTCCGGGAGTTGGTGATGGACAGGGAGGCCTGGCATGCTGCAGTTCATGGGGTCGCAAAGAGTCGGACATGACTGAGAGACTGAACTGAACTGAACTGAATGATTAAATCAGACAATGTGTGTTTATGTGTATATATATATATAGTATATATATTACCTAGGAAGTTGAAGACAAGAGAAACAGCGTCGGACACAGAAGAAAACTTCCCCCTAAAAGGTATAGAGATGATATCATATCCATGAAATAAGAATAACCACAGAATAAGAAAGAACTCTTGGAAATTATAAATATGAATGTCAAAACTAAAATCAAAATTTCAAGAAAGACTCCAAGAAATTTTAACTAAAACAAATAAGAGAAAACAATATGAAAATTAAAGTATCAGTTTAGAAGGTCTATATCAGATTAGGTTTTACTCCATATAACAGAAAATCTAAAATAATAGTGGCTTAAATATGCAAGGTTTTATTCCCTGATAGCTCAGTTGGTAAAGAATCTGCCCACAATGCAGGAAACCTAGGTTCAATCCCTGGGTTGGAAAGATCCCCTGGAGAAGGGAAAGGCTACCCACTCCAGTGTTCTGGCCTGGAGAATTCCATGGACTGTGTAGTCCATGGAGTCGTAAAGAGTCAGACAGGACTGAGCGACCTTCACTTTCATTCTCAAATGGATGTAGGCATGGTGAGGTTGGTATGGCAGCTCCAGAGAGACAACTGTCTTTTTACTCTGTGTTTTAGATCATGTGGCTTCTTATCCTCAAATTCATATCACGGTCCAAGCTAACTGCTAGAGCTCTGGCCATCACGTCTACATTCCAGCATCAGGAAAGAGGAATCTAGGAAGGACAGAGAGCACTTTTTCCAGGTAAGTCAGCTCCAAGAGCCATTTTCCAAGAAATCCTATACCAATTTCCACTTATATCTTATTGGCTAGACCTTAGTAATGTGGTACCATCCAGCTACACGAGTTTGGAAAATGTGTTCTTTCCTCTAGGAAGTTTATCACGAGCAACAAATAAGTATTTTCCTACTAAGGAAAAAGGGGAGGATGTAAATATTTAGGTAGGAACTAGCAGTCTTTATCGGAGAAGGCAATGGCACCCCACTCCAGTACTCTTGCCTGGAAAATCCCATGGACGGAGGAGACTGGTAGGCTGCAGTTCATGGGGTCTCGAAGAGTCGGACACGACTGAGCGACTTCACTTTCACTTTTCACTTTCATGCACTGGAGAAGGAAATGGCAACCCACTCCAGTGTTCTTGCCTGGAGAATCTCAGGGACAGGGAGCCTGATGGGCTGCCATCTATGGGGTCACACAGTCGGACACGACTGAAGTGACTTAGCAGCAGCAGCAGCAGCAGCAGTCTTTATTGCAGGGTCCTACTTCTGACTAATAGGAAGTCTATGAAGGGTGAACAGAGAAAAAAGATAAGAAGAAATTACCGAATCAGTACGAATCGTATCTATCCACTGATGAGCTGTCAATTATCAATCATGACAATTGACGCACTGGAAAAGACCCTGATGCTGGGAAACATTGAAGGCAAAAGGAGAAAGGGCCACAGCAGAGGATGTGATGGTTGGACGGCATTACTGACACAATGGACAGAATTTGAACAAACTCTAGGAAAGAGTGGAGGACAGGAAGCCTGGTGCGCTGCAGTCCAGTCCTCAGTGCTGCAGAGTCAGACAATGATTCAGTAACTGAACAACAAAGGAAGGATGAATCGAGAAAAAGGATAGGAAGAACTTTCAGAATCGGTACAAAGAAATCATATTGATCCACTGATGAACTGTCAATTATCAATCATAATGATTGAGAAAGGATCCCTCCAAAGCCCACCTTAAAAGGTTTCAGATTACCCAATATAAAGAGAAGATCTGAAGGAATTCCCTAGCTGTCCGGTTGCTAGGACTCTGGGCTTCTACTGCAGGGGACCCAGGTTTGATTGCTGGTCAGGGAACTAAGATCCCCAAAGGGCAGCATGGCCAAAAAAAGAAGATGACTTGAGGCAAGTTCCCAAAGAAGAACCGGGGCTACGAACAGCAATGAATTCGCCTATGGCACCATTGTTAGCTGGAAGACAGTGACTCAGTACCATCAACTTTTAAAGAACACATCCTAGAGATCCATACCTGGGAAAACTAACAACTAAGTACGTAAAGTCTCAACTACTGAAGAATGCTCTAGGAAGAAAGAAGGAAGAAAATGTGGATCCCAGGAAACAGGAGATCCAGAATGGGAGGAAGGGTGACAGATTTCCCAAGATGGCAGTTGCTTAGCAGGCCCAGGAAGCAACCAGCCCAGTTTGGAGTAGGAGGATGGAATGCATAGATTATCTGAAATGTGTACCGAGAAACTACAGAAGGGAATATGATTAACAATAAATTAATAAATGAATTAAAATATAAGCAATGCAAAAGCTAAATCCTCATCTACCTTGACAGAAGTTAGAAGAAAATGTCTAAAACAATAAATCAAGCAATGGTATTTTATGTATATTATTTAAAATATGGAAATAGATAGTAAAAGAAAAAGCTAAAATATTTGAGAGTGGTTGCTTCTGCAGAAGAGGAAAGTGGCAGTTGGAGTAAGGGAATTCCATTTTTTCATATAAACTTTTTAGCACTATTTCTAAACTTATCCACATCATCACTTTGATTTAAAAAATTGATTTTTAAAATATGAAAACAAATAACATGTTGTCCTTTCACCGAATTATCCAAACTACTTTAGTCATGTCCCACATTGAAATTATTGAGAGATAAATGAATAAATGAAATAAACTAACAGATTAATCTGGATTAATTTTATCCATATTAGGAACTCAATACTGCTATCAACTGATTCTGTGGCTTCCAGAAATCAAAGTTTCTATTTTCAAAGACTATCTCAATCTCAGCACCAACAAGAAATGTCATTGTAACTCCGGAAGGTGGATACCAGAGAGAAGACACACACACACACATACACACACACAGAGGACATTGCTGTCCCTGTTTTACTGATTCAGTTTGAAGGCTTTAGAACAAAAGTTTCACTGGAATGGTTTATGAAGTACTGAACTACTAAATTCCTGGGTCCTTAGAAACCCAGCTTAACTGTTCATGAAAAAAAAAAAGCATCCAAAAGCCATTAATGATATAAATTATGAAGGGAAAGAATCTGTCAAACTGAATCAGAGAAGGAGACAATTAACAGAAGATCTCTCCAAAGATAAGCAGTATTTGAAAACTCACTGTGCAAGTTTGTCACTAAGAAATCCAACTACGGATGTGTTTTCCTGGGCTGATAAAGAGAGCGGAGTGTGTATGTACTGTGTTATTTTACGTGTGCCAAAGTACCCAGACTTCCCTTTACGTTCTTTCTCTCTGAAAGAGTTGACTGAGGAACCCCAGAAAGTTTTTCCTCTCTTTGTGGATAACAACCAGACAACAGTTAAAGGGTGTTTCAAGTATGTGTGTGACATGCCTGCTTGCTTAGTCACTTCAGTCATGGCTGACTCTCTGTGATCCCATGCACGGTAGCCCGCCAGCCTCCTCTGTCCATGGGATTCTCCAGGCAAGAATACTGGAGTGGGTTTCCATTTCCTTCTCTGGGGGATCTTCCCCACCCAGGGATCGAACCCGCAATTTTTATATCTCCTGCATTGGCAGGCAGGTTCTTTACCACTAGCACCACCTGGGAAGCCCTGTGTGTGACAGAGGTGAACAAAATAAGAGCCACATCAAGTCTTTCTCCTTCATTTCACTGGCTAAGCCAGAGTTCTGCGATGACTCCCAAGAAGGAGAAAGAATGAGTGGGCTTACATTCTGCCGGACCTGAGCTCCATCCTTCTCTTCTCTGCTCAGCTGTGATTTGACACCTAGTGAAATGTCTCTTCACTGCACAGATGCATACTCTCCACACACGAGCGGCTGCTAATTCTCAGTCTTCTTCCAAACAAAAGCAAGACTTTGAGACTCAGTTGCCCTTAAGAGTAATGTCACTCATAGGCTGACTTTTAAAATAAGGAGTGAATCACAGCCAAGTTTCAGTTGCCTGGGTCCCTCCATTTTACTACTGGAGTATGTAATGACAAGGAAATTTGCTCATGACGTAGTGTTAAGTGAAAAAAGCAGAACATGGGTGTATACGTATGTAATGTATATGGACGGGTGTGTGTGTGTTTCAGGAAAGTGCATTAAAACATCATCTGTGCTTATTTGTGTTGTAGAATAATTATAGGTTATTTGCAAATTTTCTTCTTTGTAATTTTCTGTGTTTTCTGAATTCTCTCTACAGGGAACCAAGAAAATATATTATTTTATCATTAAAAGCAAAATTTTTAAAAATTCAAATAGAACTCTTTTTTTTCCTAATTAAAGAAAAAGAAGTATATCTCCTGCCTGCCTGGGAGAGAGGGAGGAAGGGAAGGACACTAATAGTCTTTGTCCACATGTGTGACATCCCAGTGAGCTCTGATCTCAGAGCCTACGTAGGGCGGTGGCTAGAGCAGAGGTCACAGGGTGGAACCCATCTTTATTGTGAGGATGAGTGAACCGACACTTAGACGCAGTAAAGCACTTAGAATGGTGCTTGTTTAACCAATGTTAGCTATTTTTTTCCCTCAGAGAATTTGGCTTCCCCATCACCCTTCCAGTTCCTCTTCTCAAGACAATGAACAATTATTTATTACCCTGAAGGAATTTCCAGCCTATCTTCCACCTGTTCACATCTTCTGTGTTATAATGTGAATTTTGGGTACATGGAGTTATACCCTGAAACTCCTATTCCTATGCATTTTTTTTTTCCCTGAGCTGTATCACATGGCTTTTGGTATCATAATTGGGCTTCCCTGCTGGGGTTTTATTCCTCAGCAGACTTTTCCAGCGGCATTCCTCCCCCATCTTTACTAAGTGCTTTCTTATTATTCGCTTGAATAGCCAAGAAGGATAAACTCTTTCAGCTGATTAAGATGTACTTTGATTCATGATCACCTCTTTCCAAGTGATTCCAGGACTCAGTCTTTTTATTCTTATTAAGCTATGGCGACTTGGTAGGCAATGCTCTTAGACAAGTATGCGATTATTTTTTTCTACACGAGTCAGTATCTTCCTTCAGCCTTATGTTGTCTCTGATTAAGAAATACCAGCATTGGGGGGAAGAAAAGAAATACCAGTCTGTTCGATGACAGGGAAACAGAGCTAATCTTATATTTGAAATTGTTATCCTAAGATGTGAAAAGAGGAAGACTAAGGTTTCTCTTTCTAAGAATTAACTAAGGAAGGCTGGGTTGTGTCACCTGCTTGACTGACCTTTCAGACAAAGAAGCTGTCACTCTCCTATGTTGCCATGAAGTAGCAATTTAACACCATGTCACATACCAGCCCTTGCAATCATCTTAACATGCAGAACCCCAGGACTTTCAAGAACCCCTCTTGCTCACCCTTGTCTCTGTTTTGGCAGTACAAACACAGCCTACCCAAAATAGCAGAAATTGTTAAAGGGCATTTATTTAACCTTGGGCTACCTTTTTTTTTTTTAACACTTGAAATGTATGTGGCTCTTGTTCAAAAGTTTGCACCATTTGAAACAGAATCACAAAGCCATAAAGTTGAGGTCTGACCCAAGAATTGTTCAGAACTGTCTTTCTTATTCTATCATTTTGTTCCAAACTGCCTCACAGTTTCACACCATGGCAGGTTTAGCCAGAGTTCTTTATCACCTAAAAAAGAAAGAAAACATCTCCTTTAGCAGACTTGTCACTTCTAAGTTGTTGTCCTTTGGTTACAGAATTTTTCCTGGACAGATAAAAAAAGAGGGCTAGATTTTTCTGTTAATTAATTACTCAATTAAACATTTACTGAGTACTGACACCATGACACCACTTCTGCCCTTGAGGGTATTGGCAAATAAACCAAGAGCTACGACAAAATTCTCCAACTGCTACTGTTCAAGTAGAGGAAGAGAGCGTTAAATGTTCAGAAGAGGGGCCCCTGGTTTACCCAGAGGATTCAGAAAGCTTCCCTAGAGTAAAGGAGCACTGACGTGAAGGATGAGGAGGAGCTCTCCAGGTAACAAGGAGGAAAAACGTCTTTCAGGACAAGAAAATGGCTTGGGGGAGGGCAGAGTCAGGAAAGCAAAGGGTGAATCCGAGGGTTTCCGAGGCCTTTGGGACCGCTGGCACACTGAGTAATATGAAGAGGGAAGCTGAGAAACGGGAGATGACATGGGAGGGGTAAAGTGTGCAGCATGTCATATGTAATACTACGTTATTTAGGCTCTACCTCCAAAGCAAATAAGAACAATTGAAGGATTTTAGGCAGGCAAATTAGATAATTAAATTTTCACTTTCTGAAGATCTCTGTGGATACAGAGGAGAAACAGTTGGGAGGAAAACTGGGAGAACACTGGAGCCAGAGACACCAGTTTGGAGATGATGGCAGTGGGCCAGCTCTGAACTCGAGCGGCGATAGAAGGGAATGACCAGGTAAAGAAGGTGTTGGGAAAGCAGAATGGGCATGGTTTTGTGATGGAGCAGGTGGTGGTGGTGGTGGTGGTTAGGGAGAAAGGAAGAATGACCCAGGTTTCTGGCCTCAAAGAATCGGTGAGTGTTACTGTCATTAACAGAAGTAAGTAATCCCGTGGACTTCCCTGGTGGTCTAGTGGTTAAGACTCTGCTTCCACTGCAGGGGACATGAGTTCAGTCCCTGGTCAGGGAAGTTCTGCATGCTGTGCAATGCAGACAAAAGAAGAAGAAGTAATTCCAGAAGAGGATAAAATCTAGTTTAAAAGGCTTCCAGTATGGCATGATGGCTTTTGCCATGGATCAGGCAGTTGCATAAGGCACAACTAAGCTGGAATAGGAATGAGCCATTCCTCTAGTCATGCATTCGGGGAATGTGTTCCACACCAGGCACTGTGTGGGCAGTGACCTGAGAATCCTGTGGCCTAGGATTGGTTTCCATTCACAAATGTGCCCCTTACCAGCCCTGAGACTTTCATAAGCCCATTAACTTCTGAGCTTCCGTTTATCACCTAAAATATGGTGACCAAACTCTCAGCTTGTTAGGCTGATCATTATAATAACACTGAGGAAAGTCCTTGGTAAATTGTAATTGCTATAACCCAGATGCTAATTTCAACAATGAAGTTGAAAACAGAGTTTTCCTTTAGGGTAATGGCCCATATTGGCTACGAAAGAGCGAAGAAAAGCCAGATGAAGGAAACGCATCTTCACAGAAGTGTGACAGACCTGGACAGAAGTGAGGCGTGGATCCACAAGGTCTCTGAGCCCTCTCTTCCTTTACCACACTGTCTGTCCTTTCTACCCAGAGTGTAAAAGAAGGTGACTTTTTTGTGGATAAAGAGAAATAATTTGAAATAGCATAAGGAAGTTTTAAGGATGAGAACGGTTATCAGTAACATCTCATTTTAAATAATTATCTTTTAGTTGGTATTTCCAGTGACTGCAGATTAATTTAAAATACAGTACAGTAAAACAGGTAAAGTCCTTCAGCTTTCTGTGGTCCTAGGAGTACAACAAAATGCTTTTATGAATTTCATGGGATTCACCACTTGGTATTAGATAACAACACTGAGACATGGCAGAAACTACTGCCCGCTTTCATAGATGAAAGAATTAAGATTTTGAAGATCTAATAAGCTATTGAACTAGTGAACACCACACAGCTAGTTGATAATAGCTTGAATCCACATCTTTTGTCTCCAAGATCAAAGTTTTTTAATACTGCTTTATATTATTTACTTAGAAGAATGAAAGGTTTTGAAAACTTTGTGAAACTACTGTACAGCAAATCCTTCCTCAGTTTCTTAAAGAATGGATCTACAAAGGTATTTCAGAAAAATCCGTCTTCCATTTTCTACTCCCACGCTTTCCTAAATCTTGAAACCCTTTTCTCTGTTGGGTCTTTTCTCTTAACCTACAATATGATAGAGTCTCTACTCTCCCTGAATTCTTTCTTCTCTTCAATATTTAATTATTTCTCTCTCTCCTCTTCTTGGTCAAAGTTTTTGAAAAAACAGTGTACATTCAAGGGAGTGTATGGTCCACACTCCCTCAGCCACTTCTTATCCTTCCACCCACTAACTCAGGCTCTGCTTGTCCTGCTGCACCGAAACTGTAATTGCTAGGGTAACTGAGACTCTCCCATTGTCACACTTCCTGGCCCTTGTGTGGGACCTCTGTGCAGCACGACACTCTCAGCCATGTCTTGGCTCTCCTTGATTTCGGCACCCCCTTCTCTCCAGGCTCTTTCCTCTCTCTTTCCCTTCTCTCCCTCCACCTCCTCTTTCTCTGCCTATTTAGTAAAACCCTGTGTTCACCATGGGTCTCTACCTTCCTCTCTTCTTACTCCAGAAGCAAAGAAGGTAGACTTCAACATTTTGGTGTTTGCAGCACATTCTGGAAGAGCAGTGGAATCTGGGGAGGCAGCATGAAGGGATTCAACTGCAGCCACAGGTAGTGAACTGTTTTCCCTTGGTCACTCTTTGGAACAGTGTTGCTGTTTAAATAGAACTGCCTGCTCTCTTTCATGCGCTGTGCTCATGAAGTCCTTTCCCAGCCATCTAGGCACCTGCAGGAGTCAGCCCCAGCCTGATGTTAAGCAATGGAATGTGATGCCTTTCAACTCTTACTCTCACCAAGGTGGAGCCTCCTCCCTGTGCAGAAACTTGCACGGGAGACTCTTGGCTGAATTCTACCTGACAGGTAGCCCCTCTCTCAGCCAAACAGGGCTTGTGATGCATGGGGTGGCGAAGCAGGCTTTACAGAGATGGGAACCACTGCTCAAGACCTTCACACTCTCTAAAGTTGTATCTTATCATCATCATCATTATTATTGTGGTAAAATATACATAGCACAAAATTTACTCTTTTAACCATGTTAAAGTATAGCATTCAGTGGCATTAAGGGCATTAAGTACATTAAATACATTCATAATTGTACAATCATTACAACTATTTGGTTCCAGAACATTTTTATCCCCTAGATGGAAACCCTGGTCACAGTAAGCAGTTACACCCTGTTCACCCCTCTCATCAACCCCTGGAAACCACTAACCTGGTTTCTGTCTCCATGGATTTGCCTATTCTGGATATTTCACATAAATGGAATTAAACAGTATGTGGTCTTTTGTATCTGCTTTTTTCACTTAGCCTAATATTTTCAAGGCTCATTTATATTGTAGTATCCATCAGTATTTCATTTCTTTTCACTGTCAAATAATATTCCATTATATGGATATATGGCCTTTTGATTACCTGTTCATCTGTTGATGGACATTTGGGTTGTTTACACCCTTTGGTTATTGTGGATCGTGCTGCTATGAGCATTCAGGTACAAGTTTTATTTGAACTCCTGTGTTCCACTCTTTTCAGTATATGCCTAGAACTGGAATTTCTTGATCCTATGGTAATTCCATGTTGAACTTTTTGAGGAAACATCAAACTGTTTTCCATAGCACCTGCACCATTTTACATTCCTACCACCAATGTATGAGGGTTCCAACTTCTCCACATCTTGCTGTTTTACTTTTTTTACAAATTATGGTATCAGGTATGAAGTAGTTTTTCATTGTGGTTCAAAGGTTTTATCTTTAAATGTTTATGATTCTTAAAACTATACTCTTAATTATTTACCCAAAAGAAATAAAAACATTTATCTACAAAAGACGTATAAACATTCAAAGCCAACTTATTTGTAATATTCTAAAACTGAAATTGACCCAAATGTCCACCAACAGGTGAATGGATAAACAAATACTGGCATATCCATAGTACAGTGAAATACTAACCAGCAATAAATAGGAACAAATCACACACAGATGAAGGTCAAATATATTATGCTGAGCAAAGAAAAAAGTCAGACACAAAAGAATACATCATGTATGTTCAATATACAAAGCTCTAGAAAAGAAAGACAAAACTAATCAATATTAATAGTTCTGTGGTTTCCTGGGACTGGAGGTAAGGACTGGCTGCAAAGGGGGCCTAAGGGAACTTCTTTGGGTATTTGAAATAGTCTATATGTTGATAAGGTTTGTGGTTACATCAGGGTACATATTTGTTGGCTTTTAAAATGAGTGTATTTTAGCATATATAAATTACTTCTCAGTAAAGTTGATATCAAAAGTTTTAAAATATATATAGACTCTCAAATACACAGTTCAAGACTCCAGTTCTCATTGGTTCATTTCTTTCATAACTCAACAAATACATGCCTACTATGTTCTAGTCTTGGTGCTGTGAAATAAGGATACAGTGGGAACTGAGATAGTTTCTGAGGTCACAGATACCATGGTCTGGTCTGGGAGACAGATGTTAATCATTGAATCAATAATGGCATCATCACATCTGCATAAATGATGCAACAGAGAGTTACATGGGATTATGAGTTCTTACGGTGAAAGTTGACCTTGTCAAGTTCCAGGTAGGTGATGGCTGAGTTTAGATGAGATCTGAAAAATGAAGAGAAGTTCATTTGGGGAATGTTTTCTTCAAAGATGGAAAAGCATGTGCAAAGGGCTTGTGACAGTAAAGAACATTACCAGTTCAAGGATCTGAAAGCAGGCTAACATGACTGGAGTAAAGAGATGGAGGGAGAGGGCTGAGCAAATTGTGTTGGAGAGTCTGAGTGCCTTCAGATAAAGCTCAGGATCTCTGTTATCATCAGTGCTGTGCTTAGGTGCTCAGTTATCGTCAGAGCAAAGCAAAATCACTAAATTACAGATAGCAGGAAGATCAGCTTTGAGTTTCAAGACCATCTCTGGCCACTATGAAGACTGGTTTGGCAGAGAGAAGCAGGATGTTGAAGAACGACCAGCTACTGTGGAGGTCCTGGAGAGAGGCAGTAGGCTCTGATATCAGGTGGTATTGGTGCAGAAGGGTAGAACCAGATGGGGCCAAGAGCTGAGATTCAGCAAGGGGATGTACTACAAGGGAAAAGCGAGCTAAGGAGTTGCCAGGTGGTTGGGCTGGATGGATGGGGAGAAGGGCAAAACCAAGAATGGGTCAGGTTTAAAATGCATTCAATTTCAGACATGTGGTATTTGAGGCTCCTGGTCCACCATGCTCTTTTACACTTTCTCTTTCCTGAAATGGTTTCCTTTCCCTGGTTTCTGATGGGACACTCCAGTTCATTCATGGAAGCCCAGCTCAGCTGTTACTATCTCCCTTTCCCTCCCATCAGGCAGTATTCATCATTTCTTCTGTATTACCTCTATCCACGGAACTATAAAAGTCAATTTAAGAGCTTATATCCTCTACTAAGCTGTTAGCTTATTTAATTTATATGCAGAGTACATCATGAGAAGTGCTGGGCTGGAAGAAGCATGAGCTGGAATCAAGATTGCCGGGAGAAACATCAATAACCTCAGATATGCAGATGACACCACCCTTATGGCAGAAAGCAAAGAGGAACTAAAAAGCCTCTTGATGAAAGTGAAAAAGGAGAGTGAAAAAGTTGGCTTAAAGCTCAACATTCAGAAAACTAAGATCATGGCATCTGGTCACATCATTTCATGGGAAATAGATGGGGAAACAGTGGAAACAGTGTCAGACTTTATTTTGGGGGGCTCCAAAATCACTGCAGATGGTGACTGCAGCCATGAAATTAAAAGACGCTTACTCTTTGAAAGGAAAGTTATGACCAACCTGGATAGTATATTGAAAAGCAGAGACATTACTTAGCCAACAAAGGTCTGTCTAGTCAAGGCTATGGTTTTTCCAGTAGTCATGTATGGATGTGAGAGTTGGACTGTGAAGAAAGCTGAGCTCCAAAGAATTGATGCTTTTGAACTGTAGTGTTGGAGAAGACTCTTGAGAGTCCCTTGGACTGCAAGGAGATCCAACCAGTCCATTCTAAAGGAGATCAGCCCTGGGTGTTCTTTGGAAGGAATGATGCTGAAGCTGAAACTCCAGTACTTTGGCCACCTCATGCAAAGAGTTGACTCACTGGAAAAGACTCTGATGCTGGGAGGGATTGGGGGCAGAAGGAGAAGGGAACGACAGAGGATGAGATGGCTGGATGGCATCACGGACTCGATGGACTTGAGTCTGAGTGAATTCCGGGAGTTGGTGATGGACAGGGAGGCCTGGCATGCTGCGATTCATGGGGTCGCAAGGAGGTGGACACGACTGAGCGACTGAACTGACTGATTGACTGAACTGAAGCTGTTAGCTCCCTGGAGGAAGAGCTGTGAATCCATTTTAACACCCCCAGAAACAGTACATTATCACCATCTAATAGCTGCTGTATAAATACTTGACGAAATGATGTGGATATAGGTACAAAACATTTATGATTTCTATAATGCTGTTCTCCTAAAGAGCTCAGTAAGTCATGGTAGACATAAACATAAGTTTACAAGTAGAAGGTGTGAAAGGTGAGTTATTGCAGGCATTTGGTGAGCAGGAAAAGAGATGTCTGTCCTTTACCAGGCCATAGTATCAGTCAGAAATACATTTGGCCACAAGCAATAGAAAACTTAGTCTCAGGGACTATTTTTCTCATATAATAAAATGCTCAGAGATGGGCTGTTGCTGGATTTCATTTGAATGCCCAGCAGTACCATACACACTGGCCCTATTTTCCACTCTGTCATCCTGGGACATCCTGATTATATTGGCTTTTTTGGCCTCATGTTCATTCTCTTGATTACAACACGCCCATGTTATATTCTAGTTGCAGCATTACTAGCCATCTCATTTGCATTCACGGCATCGGGAACATGGGGGACAGAAGGTCAGAGTCAGCAAAAGATTTCTCAACGACCCCCAGTCAACACCTTCTTTCATTTGCCAGAACTCGGTCAATGACTTCCTTAGCTGCAAGAAAGACTGGAAAATCAGGAATGGGACTGTCCCAGTAGTCTTGGGCCACAATCATAATCCTCAGTAATGTTAATTTCTGGAAAGGGAGAGTGGTTTGGCTACTGGGCAGGTGACTCACTTCGAAGATATTGCATTTTTTACAGATTTATGGTTTGGCCTCCTTGCATTATCAGATGATGCTTAGCAATTCTTTTGCAATAATGTTTTTTTAAAGTAAGCTGTGTGCTTTTTTACATATAATGCTATTGCATACTTAATAAAGTATAGTATAAACATAATTTTTATATGTTGGAAACCAAAAGTTCACGTGATTCATTTTATTGCAATACTGGCTTTACTGCAGTGTTCATGAACTGAACTTGCAATATCTCTGAGGTATGCCTGCTTCATCCACCTGGCATAGCTAGTGCTCTCCTGTAGATATATACTATAGTTATGACTGTAGTTATGGTGGAACCAGGGGGGAATGGATCTTTCCCTAATGTCCATTAAAACAAGACACCAATGGCACAGTCACTTTACATGGATGGGAAACATTGGGTACCTGAAGCTTTCAGCCCAAATGTCCCCACTTTCCAAATATTTTCCTCACTCACAATGTCCCCACCCTTTCCAATAATTTCCCAATAATTACTTGATCCAAGCCATACCTACCCTTTAAGATAACAGCCTTTGAATTTGACTAGCTACCACTTGGACCACTCAGCAGAAGACCTTGTAGGAATTCTGGGCTCATGGACATGTCTTCTTGCCCATTTATTATGGTTCTAAAGCAGGAAAGATAGCAGTCACACAAGACAAACAGGTGGGAAGCAAGTACCTATTGGCTTCCACTTCCTACATCTTCTTCACCTAAATCAAACACAGGGAATTTGTTCTTGACAACACAGGGAAGGCATGAGAAGTGAATTATTTATCCTTGCTCTAAATATAAGCCTACACATTGTCAGCCTGTAAACACTAGTAATTAAGAAACTAGTTAGCGACTGCTTGGGGAACATACTTTGACAGCAGCTGCTACAGAATCTGAACCTGTAGACAAGCTGCCATCCCTGTGTGAGATCCTCCTCCCTCCCAGCATTAACTGCTGTCTCACCTGTGTTCCCATGCACCCGATCCAAGTGTTGACACAGCGCTGAGTACAGGTCTCTCCTCCACTCCAGACTAGTAGCTCCTTTCTGTCTCCTTCAGCAGCACGTTCAAGGACCCGGCAGAGTGCCTGGTTCATAGATGTTCAGAGGCAGCGCAATGAATGGTCCATGAGTCTCTTAGTTCCTCCACTAGCAGAAAAGCACAGGATGTGGGAGACTTTAAGTGCTCACCAACCAATCAAGCATCCCGCCTCAGACACAAACTTTCTGTGTCTTCCCAGGGGCCTGAAGTCAAGCGTGACAAGGGTTTTACTTGTCATCCCAAGTTCTTTCGGCTCCTCAAACATTTCAGTTTGCAAACACAGTCGGCTCCAGTTGGGTCAATCTACCTCCCCAGGTCACTCCAACCGGCCACTTCATGCTCATCCTTCAATTCTCTTAGCCATCGGCATCTCGAGGAGACGTCCCCTAGCCCCCCAAGTCTGGATCAGGGACCCCTCTGAGACCACTTCCTCTCGGTTCTGCAGTATATCTGTCCATTAGTTGTTTCCCTTTCTAGACCGTGAACTCCGGGAACAAGATGATCTTGTTCTCTCTTTTGTCCCCACTGCTTATGACGCCGCCTGGACCACAGGAGAGGTTCAAAATATTTTGGAATAAACTGATAAAGGAGTGGAATGTCCGCAGTCTGGCGGTACTGGGCCGGGTGTCGCTCGTATCTGGGGAACTCCAGCCTTGGGGCCCACTCTCTCCCCAGCTTAGACTTGGAACTCCTACAAGGAGAGGCGCGCCCGGTGGCTGGGACCCGCCTCCCGGGTTCCAGAGCGACCCCGCCTGCCCGGGCCGCGTCCCTGCGCGCTGGGCGGCGGCGACTTCAGGGCAGGAGCCAGCGGAGCAGGTGGGGGCGGCGGCCCCGCCTCCGCGTCCCGGCAGCCCCAGAGCTGGCGGCCGGGAGGGAGCGACGCGCACCGAGCTCAGCACCCGGTGCAGCGCGGCCGCAGCGGCGCCGCCTGAAGCACGGGTGCTGCGGGACCGAGCCCGGATCCTAGAGGTGGCGGCGGCGGCGGCGGGGAAGCCGGCCAGAGACGAGTTCTGTCCTGTCCTCTGCACGGCTGGCGGCAGGTAGCGGCTCCGCGCGCGTGCCCGGGTCGGCGCCGGGGGGAGAGGGGATAAGCTGTCGCGGCGGGCGCTCGGGCCCGTCCCGGGGCGGAGTGAGCCCCCGGCGGGGCCGGGGTGCTGCGCGCATGCTCGTGTCCGGGGCTCCCCGCCCGCGGCGCTGCGCTGCCCTGGAGCCCCTCGCTCGCTGCCCGCCGCCCGGTGACTCCCGGGCCGGGCTGTAACGGGACCGCGGAGGGAAGGAGGTCACCCCGGGGTTGCCTGGTTGTCTTCCCCCGACCCGACTCTCCAGGGAGCGGCCCCAGGCGCCAAGGCCGCCCCGGCCTGGTCGCCAAGCTCTCCTTCCTCCCTTCCCCGCTTCACCCCCGGAACAAAAGGCTGGGGTCTCGCTGGGGAAGGGGCTATGGCGGGATGAGCCGGGATGAGTAAAGAGCAACTAGGAAATTGCCGAACTGAAGGTGGCTTGGTGGGTATATTGATAGAAGCCCCGGATGAGGAAACCAATCTCGGAGATGGGAAGTGACTCGCGCAGGGTCACTCAGCTCGTGGTGACTCCTTTAGTCTCCAGACTCCCTTCCCAGTGCTCATCTCCAAGCCCCTGAAGTCAGTAGTGTGTGCTGCAGCGATTTAGGTTTGTCCACACATGGGTTTTAAACTCTCCTTTGGAGGAACCAGGGAGAAGGTGGCAGAGTCTATTGCACCCTCCCTCAATACACACCGGAGGCGAGAAGGAGCGGGGATGGGGGAGCAGGGCTGGAGAAGAGGCCACTCCGGATCTCCGGGTGGGGGGTGGCGCATGGGGAGCCAAGCCCTGTCCCCGTGGGCAGCGGGCACAGGCTCTCAGGAACAGAGCCTTCTGAGCATGGCTTGCCAGCCGCGTGGGTGTGCCTGCGACGGGAGCGGGGGCCGCGTGGGGCCCCAGTGGGCTCTGCTCCCTGGAAAGAAGTTCTGTAGGGAGAGGCTGGGGGAGCCGTCCTGACGCTTTGGGGATGCGCGGATAGATCCCTATCCTCGAAGCCCCGAGTGCTTTGTAATGGGCTCTGTTTGGAAAGAAAGTTACTTTGTAGCGGAAAGATGGGCTATCACTTGCCTCTTCAAGCTTGGGGGTCACTGGCTGCAAAATGAGGGCTTTGTTGTGCATGATCTGTATGATTTAGAAAGTTTGTGTCTCTCTCCTCCTTTCCAGAATCTTTTATCTCTTTAGAGGGAAGATTGGTCGTACATTTGTTGTGGTCAGCAATAGTCACTATCGCAGGGACTCCAGCCTTCCCTGAAAAAACACTTTCTTTTTTTAACTTTAGCAAAGCTATCCATGGGGATGAAGCATAAATGAGGGGCGGCCTTTGGGCCTGATAATGGGGATGGAGGCTTCAGAGGTGCTGGAAATGCTCCCCACCTTGACCTAAGTAGTGATAACACAGGGGCACACATTTAGATATTTGTAAAATTATTTCTGTGAGATTTATGCACTTGACTTATGAAAAGTGAAAACCACTCAGTCGTGTTGGACTCCGCGACCCCATGGACTGCAGCCCGCCAAGCTCCTCTGTCCGTGGAATTCTCCAGGCGAGAATACTGGAGTGGGCTGCCATGCCCTTCTTCAGGGGATCTTCCCAAGCCAGGGATTGAACCTGGGTCTCCTACATTGCAAGCAGATTCTTTACCATCTGAGCCACCAGGGAAGCTCTTGACTTATGCACTTATGTTTTACCTCAATAAAAAATAAATAAGAATTTAATGCTAAAAATCCACTACTGTGGTAGCACACAGACTGGTGTAGTTTTCCAGCTAATGCATTTTAGAGATACATTTAAAAACCACAACTAAATCAGAAACATTAATGAATAATAATAATAATAAAAGGGACAGGAAGCAAAGAAAGTTTAGCCATAATGGGAAATGAAATACAGACTGCAGAGTGCCTTACCAAATGCCTTTACATGAACAACCTCATATGACTCAGTTCTTTAAGGGCAATAACAATTGTGCCTTTTTTATGGAGGAGAAAATAAAAGGTCACAGAGGTTAAATACCTTACTCAGGGGAGTGGAGGGTTGAGAACCTGGGTACACAGATCTTGAATTCTATACATGCAACCACAGATAGGCAATTTTCAGCCACTTGAATCAGGGCAGAGCTTTCAGGGTGACAGAGACTTGAAGGCTGGCTTCCCACCGTGCCCTCTTTTGGTTCCTTTCCAGAAGTTGCTGTTGTTTTCATATAATTGTGAGTGTGAGATCATGTCACCGACTGAAGCTAGCCAGCAGCAGACGGGATGGAGGAAGTGTGTGTGTATCTAAGAACATACAGTTTTAGGAACAGGAGAAGCCAGCTGGGCTAGCCTGGTGACACTGTTTTCAGGATTTATTGTTCAGAAATCATAAAGTACAGGTTGTGATTTTGAAAGTTGGTTAAATACACACAAAGAATAAACAATACAACCTAGAAAAGATCTGAAAACCAAAACATAATTCACTCTAGAAAAAAACATGTAGGATTTTCACTAGGGAAGAACAGTCAACTTCCTTACAGTCTAGAATTTATAAATATATGTTTATTAATGCTTAAGTTTAAAAAAAAACCCGCAAAAATAACTCAGCAGAAGGACGGAAATTTGTTTTCCAGCAAATGTGTTATAAACATACTTACACTTGGTGCGGAAATATTTGAAACTTGAGGGTACAGGAACATTTTATCTAGAGAACGATCTTGAGAAACGTGTCCTCAAATGTGTTCTTCTAGTGATTTTATACTTCTGCCTAAAATGCAGAACCCAGAGGAGTAGAATCCTGTTCGTCTTACCAGCCAGTACCACATTGCAGTGTTGAATGTGTCTTGCTTTTGGAACTGGAAAGTTTTGGTTTGGAGAAGCTGGATTAAGTCGGGCAGCTAAAGAGGTATCTGGACGAATCTGCTTTGCCGAGTGCCATCCAGCGTGATTATGCATCACGAAGTTATCTTTAGGCGAGTTTTGCCATGGCACAGTTAGTGTTCCTGCCATCTGGCTGCGGGAATATTTAGAAGGGAATCATAGTGTTTGACTGACTCTGCTGAGAGCATGACAAAACAGACTTTGAGAGGGAACTATTAAATATGAGTTAGGGTTGGTGAGAAAGTGATTAATTGCTTCTTATTTAGCCATGGCACAAAACTGAAGAGACAGACGATTCTCAGCTGATGCCGAGCAGGTGCAGCACATATGTTTTCTCACTGACTTCAGCCAAGAGTGCACTTGAAACTTCCCCTTTGCAATTCTAGTTGGGTCTTTCCTTAGACCTGCCCAAGCAGGAACCTGATCCATTTTGCAGCAGGGGAATCGTGTGGTGAACTGCCTTACTGAAGTGCCAAAGAGACAAGTGATGCAGAGCAAATGTGGCAAAAATGCTAGGGGAGCATTATGTGGGCCAGACACTGTGAAAGATTTTCAAGTGCATCTTGAAGGAATATTCATCCTGCGTGGGTGATGTACTTCAGCAAGACACTGAATGTGAGATGGCAGCATGCAGAAAGGAAGTGCCAGGCCTGTCTGTGGACTGTAAGCCTTTCGGTGCTGGGGAGTAGCTAGGAGGGGGCAGTAGAGAGCTTGTGAGAACTTGTGTCCAAATGAGTGCAGGTGTGTGTCAGAGCAAGATGCCCAGGCTGCCATCCACTATGCCTTAAGAACTAAAGGCTGCCTTGTACTGGAGGCTTTTGTGCCTGGCTAGGCTAAGAGCTTTCTACATATGAAATCAATCCAATGGCCCTGTAAGGGAGCTGATTCTTCCTAGTCCCATTATCAGGCTTCCCAGTGGTAAAGACTCCACATGCCAATGCAGGAAATTAAGGAAACATAGGAGACACCGGTTCAATCCCTGAGTCAGGACGATCCCCTGAAGGAGAAAATGGAAACCCACTCCAGTATTCTTGCCTGGAAAATCCCATGGACAGAGGAGCCTGTGAGCTGCAATCTATGGGGTCACAAAGAATTGGACCCAACTGAGCGACTGAGCTCTCGTGCACTCCCATTATCAGATGGATACAGGGGCCAAGAGCTAAACAGCTCTGGGAATGATCATGCCACGCCCTGCTCTGGTTCTATCAGCCAGCTCATAAGTCCAGGATGCCCTTGACCTGTCTGACTCTCCTTTATTGTACCTGCACTCCTGGAGGGCAGGAACTATGTCTGCTTCATCTCTTCCCAGCACCTGCATCATTGGTGGCAGGTGATGAATAGTGAATGAGTGAGTGAATGAGTGGATATATTCATATTTAAAGACCAAAAGCCAATTTGGATTAACTGCCCTTGACTTTTAATGTCTCATTCCTCTCTGTAAAGATGGATCATCAGGCATGAGTGTACAATTGACATCTCCTTTAAAGCTGAAGGATGTTAAGCTCACCCTGTAAGATCAGAATGCCTCTGCTTCTTTTAGAAATTAAATATTATTATTTCTTCGTTTGTAAAATGTTTTTAATTCAGCATACCTGGGTTTCAATCTTGCATTCATCACTTGGTTATATGACATTGGACAAATTACTTCACCTTTCTGTGTCTGTTTTTTCATCTGTAAAGTGGACCTAGTAATAATACTACTTATCTCCTATTTAGGGCAAATAACCTAAGTTAAGCCTAAGACAGGGCTTGGTTCATAGCAACGGTCAATAAACTAGCTATTATTATTATTCTCATCATTATCATCTGATATTTTAAAAAAATTTTGCCTGAAATGCTCTTTGTTCCATAAAGCATTCAGTTCAGTTCAGTCACTCAGTCGTGTCCAACTCTTTGCGACCCCATGAATCGCAGCACACCAGGCCTCCCTGTCCATCACCAACTCCCAGAGTTCACTCAGAGTTGCGTCCATCAAGTCAGTGATGCCATCCAGCCATCTCATCCTCTGTCGTCCCCTTCTCCTCCTGCCCCCAATCCCTCCCAGCATCAGAGTCTTTTCCAATGAGTCAACTCTTCACATGAGGTGGCCAAAGTACTGGAGTTTCAGCTTTAGCATCATTCCTTCCAAAGAAATCCCAGGGTTGATCTCCTTCAGAATGGACTGGTTGGATCTTCTTGTAGTCCAAGGGACTCTCAAGAGTCTTCTCCAACACCACAGTTCAAAAGCATCAATTCTTCGGTGCTCAGCCTTCTTCACAGTCCAACTCTCACATCCATACATGACCACTGGAAAAACCATAGCCTTGACTAGACGGACCTTTGTTGGCAAAGTAATGTCTCTGCTTTTGAATATGCTATCTAGGTTGCTCATAACTTTTCTTCCAAGGAGTAAGCATCTTTTAATTTCATGGCCGCAGTCACCATCTGCAGTGATTTTGGAGCCCCCAAAAATAAAGTCTGACACTGTTTCCACTGTTTCCCCATCTATTTCCCATGGAGTGATGGGACCAGATGCCGTGATCTTAGTTTTCTGAATGTTGAGCTTTAAGCCAACTTTTTCACTCTCCTCTTTTACTTGCATCAAGAGGCTTTTTAGTTCCTCTTTACTTTCTGCCATAAGGGTGGTATCATCTGCATATCTGAGGTTCTTGATATTTCTCCTGGCAATCTTGATTCCAGCTTGTATTTCTTCCAGTCCAGCATTTCTTATGATGTACTCTGCATATAAGTTAAATAAGCAGGGTGACAATATACAGCCTTGATGTACTCCTTGTCCTATTTGGAACAAGGCTGTTGTTCCATGTCCAGTTCTAACTGTTGCTTCCTGACCGGCATACAGATTTCTCAAGAGGCAGGTTAGGTGGTCTGGTATTCCTATCTCTTTCAGAATTTTCCACAGTTTCTTGTGATCCACACAGTCAAAGGCTTTGGCATAGTCAATAAAGCAGAAATAGATGTTTTTCTGGAACTCTCTTGCTTTTTCCATGATCCAGCGAATGTTGGCAATTTGATCTCTGGTTCCTCTGCCTTTTCTAAAACCAGCTTGAACATCTGGAAGTTCACGGTTCACGTATTGCTGAAGCCTGGCTTGGAGAATTTTGAGCATTACTTTACTAGCGTGTGAGATGAGTGCAATTGTGCGGTAGTTTGAGCATTCTTTGGCATTGCCTTTCTTTGGAATTGGAATGAAAACTGACCTTTTCCAGTCCTGTGGCCACTGCTGAGTTTTCCAAATTTGCTGGCATATTGAGTGCAGCACTTTCACACCATCATCTCTCAGGACTTGAAATAGTTCTACTGGAAGTCCATCACCTCCACTAGCTTTGTTTGTAGTGATGCTTTCTAAGGCGCACTTGACTTCACATTCCAAGATGTCTGGCTCTAGATGAGTGATCACACCATCGTGATTATCCGGGTCGTGAAGATCCTTTTTGTACAGTTCTGTGTATTCTTGCCATCTCTTCTTAATATCTTCTACTTCTGTTAGGTCCATACCATTTCTGTCCTTTATCGAGCCCATCTTTGCATGAAATGTTCCCTTGGTATCTCTAATTTTCTTGAAGAGATTTCTAGTCTTTCCCATTCTGTTCTTTTCCTCTATTTCTTTGCATTGATCGCTGAGGAAGGCTTTCTTATCTCTTCTTGCTATTCTTTGGAACTCTGCATTCAGATGCTTATATATTTCCTTTTCTCCTTGGCTTTTCACTTCTCTTCTTTGCACAGCTATTTGTAAGGCTTCCCCAGACAGCCATTTTTCTTTTTTGCATTTCTTTTCCATGGGGATGGTCTTGATCCCTGTCTCCTGTACAATGTCACGAACCTCATTCCATAGTTCATCAGGCACTCTATATATCAGATCTAGGCCCTTAAATCTATTTCTTACTTCCACTGTATATTCATAAGGGATTTGATTTATGTCTTACCTGAATGGTCTAGCAGTTTTCCCTGTTTTCTTCCATTTAAGTCTGAATTTGGTAATAAGGAGTTCATGATCTGAGCCATAGTCAGCTCCTGGTCTTGTTTTTGTTGACTGTATAGAGCTTCTCCATCTTTTGCTGCAGAGAATATAATCAATCTGATTTCGGTGTTGACCATCTGGTGATGTCCATGTGTAGAGTCTTCTCTTGTGTTGTTGGAAGAGGGTGTTTGCTATGACCAGTGCATTTTCTTGGCAAAACTCTATTAGTCTTTGCCCTGCTTCATTCCGTATTCCAAGGCCAAATTTGCCTGTTACTCCAGGTGTTTCTTGACTTCCTACTTTTGCATTCCAGTCCCCTGTAATGAAAAGGACATCTTTTTTGGGTGTTAGTTCTAAAAGGTCTTGTAGGTCTTCATAGAACCGTTCAACTTCAGCTTCTTCAGCATTACTGGTCGGGGCATAGGCTTGGATTACTGTGATATTGAATGGTTTGCCTTGGAAACAAACAGAGATCATTCTGTCGTTTTTGAGATTGCATCCAAGTACTGCATTTCCGACTCTTCTGTTGACCATGATGCCTACTCCATTTCTTCTGAGGGATTCTTGCCCGCAGTAGTAGATATAATGGTCATCTGAGTTAAATTCACCCATTCCAGTCCATTTGAGTTCACTGATTCCTAGAATGTCGACGTTCACTCTTGCCATCTCCTGTTTGACCACTTCCAATTTGCGTTGATTCATGGACCTGACATTCCACGTTCCTATGCAATGTTGCTTTTTACAGCATCGGACCTTGCTTCTACCACCGGTCACATCCACAGCCGGGTATTGTTTTTGCTTTGGCTCCAACCCTTCATTCTTTCTGGAGTTATTTTTCCATCATCATTATCATCTGATATTTTTAAAAAATTTTGCCTGAAATGCTCTTTGTTCCATAAAGCATTAGAGGAGTTAACAACAAAAGATGAATAGATAATGAAACAGCGGTAAAGAGAACGCACAGATTAAAAAGCAACATAAAATTAGAAGGGGGCTTCCCTGGTGGCTCAGTGGTAAAGAATCCACCCGAGAATGCAGGAGACATGGGTTCGATCCCTGATGCGGGAAGATTCCACATGCCATAGAGCAACTAATTCCATGTGCCACAACTACTGAGCCCACGTGCCCTAGAGCTCATGGAGAAGCCACTGCAATGAGAAGTCCTTGCAACGAGAGAAAAGCCCACACAACAAGGAAGACCCAGCACAGCTAAGACTCAATAAGTAAACTTATTTTGAAAAGGATAAAATTAGAAGTAGTTTAGTGAACAAGATTATGTTATAAGGTGCAGGTAGTTTCTGGAGATAAGTTTAAGGTTTGGTGTAGTTTCTGGAGATGGAATTAAAAATTTGTCAGAGCTTCCCAGTAGCCAAAACAAAGAGGGAAACACAAATAGTTACCTGATCCACAGTGACCAGGAGATAAAAAGAGGTCAGTTACACAACTTTTCCTGGTCCTGGAACTTGGGATGGCTTTCTCCTAGCGAGTCCTTAAAGCAGTCTCTGTTGCATAGAGACCTAAGTCTTCAACATGGTTCCTGCCATGAAGGCAATGGAAATTTTGTGGTGGAAGGTAATAATAAGTGTTTCCTAGAACGTTACTGACTGCAGTTCTGGAGACATACTCCCAGAGCACAACCCTATAGAAGCTCTTCTGTGAAGGGCCAGAGTACAGTGGTTGGGGGATATACTGTTTCCTTAGGTGTGCTCACTGAGTTCCTGGGAGAGTAGAAAGATTCTTTCTTCTGAACATTATAGTTATTGTGACAATCAGGTGAGCAGTCCTATCTTTAAGAACATTGGTTCTGATAGAAGCTATATAAATGAGCCAAATCAGTTTACTTTATCCAGAAAAAGTCCAAAGGTGTCATCATACATGTATACTCATTAATAGATGTGTTCATGAATTTTCTTAATACTGGTAATCCCATAATCTCCCTTTAGCTACTGTTGGAAAAATAAATATCCAGTGCTCTGTACCATTTTTTAAGCCCCTTAAGATACTTAGTACCTCTTGGTAGTAAGAATAAGTGATATTTGATTTTTTAACTTTTTTTTAGTACTTGAAATAATGGACATGTCTTTTTAGTCTTGTGTTTTATATATATGTAATGTATATATTAGCCCAAATATAATTTTATTGGTTAGGATTACATTCAGGTGCCAAAACAAACAAAACAAAAAGCAATGCACACATGAGAATCTGGCTTAAACAGATACAAGTGTGTCTTGTAGAAATAGACTCCCAAGAACTGCAGTCCAGGGCTGATCAGTTCAGTTCAGTTGCTCAGTCGTATCCGACTCTTTGCGACCCCGTGGACTGCAGCATGCCAGGCCTCCCTGTCCATCAGCAACTCCCAGAGTTTACTCAAACTCACATCCATTGAGCCAGTGATGCCATCCAACCATCTCATCCTCTGTCGTCCCCTTCTCCTCCTGCCTTCAATCTTTCCCAGCATCAGGGTGTTTTCTAGTGAGTCAGTTCTTCGCATCAGGTGGTCAAAGTGTTGGAATTTCAGCTTCTGCATCAGTCCTTCCAATGAATATTCAGGACTGATTTTCTTTAGGATGGACTGATTGGCTCTCCCTGCTGTCCAAGGGACTCTCAAGAGTCTTCTCCAACACCACAGTTCAAAAGCTTCAGTTCTTCAGCGGTCAGCTTTCTTTATTGTCCAACTCACATCCATACATGACTGCTGGGAAAACCATAGCTTTGACTAGATGGACCTCGGTTTGCAAAGTAATGTCTCTGCTTTTTAATGTGCTGTCTAGGTTGGTCATAACTTTCCTTCCAAGAAGCAAGCGTCTTTTAATTTCATGGCTGCAGTCTTGGCTGAAGATGGAGCTCAAACAGTGCTATCAGAGAAGCAGCCTCTTTCCATCTTCCTGCTTCACTGTCCTCACCATATAGGACATCATCTGAAATCTAGTTGCTTCATGGTGACAATACGGCTGCCGTATCTCTAGGCCTACATCTTTAGGCAAGAACGCTCAGTCGTGTCCAACTCTTTGCGGCCCATGGACTCTAGCCCGCCAGATTCCTCTGTCCGTGGAACTCTCCAGTCATGAATACTGTAGTTAGTGGGTGGCCATTTCCTTCTCCAGGGGAACTTCCCGACTCGGGGATTGAACCTGGGTCTCCTGTATTACAACCGTCTGAGCCACCAGGGAAGCCCCAGGCAAGAAGAAAGGAAAGGTATAAATACCGAAAGAGTGAGGGCCCTTCTATTAGGGAGGCCTTGCCATTTTATATAGAAAGTGATGGCCTCCCCGGCTACTTCTGGCTACATCTCATTGGCCAGAATGGTGTCACAGTGCTGCCCTAAAATGTAAAATCTGAAATCAAATAGTTCCAGCTAGGTAAACTGCAACTGCTGCTCCCGCTCCCCTCCAGCTAGGGCAGTTGCTCTAAGGAAGAAGAGGAAATGGTTATTGAGTAGGCCGCTAGAACTGTCAGCCACTTGACGTAACTTCCATTATTAGCCTGTCTAATTATGTCCTTGACTTAATTAGAAACTACAAAAGGTGACTCAGTAATTTAAAATGTTACACGTTTTTAGTTTTTCATGCAATTAACATTAGAGAATGAAACACACCCAGCTGCCTTATGTAGATTCCTAAATCTCTGTTACCAGCCTTGCTTCTTTTCTAAATTTCAGATCCAAATTTCCATTTGCCAAAAAGACCTCATATGCTTCAAATTAAACTCACTTCTCCCCACCTATGCACCACCCCCAACACCCACACATTTGTTCCTGCCTTCCTTAATTAATACTGGATTGTCTTGGCAAGGAGCTGTGGGGTTATCCTAGGCTCTTCCTTCTCCCCCCACCCATCCCAGACATCCAAATTTTTATCCTCCTTGGCTCTATCCCACTGCAGTTACTCTAATTCAAATAAATATCCATCCTTGTCTTGTGTGAATCCCCAGATTGATCTACCTACTTGCTACTTCTTCTCTTTATAATTCATTTTCCACAATGCCCCCTAGGGTGCTGTGTGTAAAACACGCTGCATCTAACATGTCTCCTTTTTTAAAAAGTTAAAAGAAAATAAACCTCAGACTCCTGAACAACCTAGCTCTGTGAGCACCATGCTCGCTGGGACTGTTTGCTACACACCCCGTACATGCCTATGTGGCAAAGCTTTGCTCATCCCCTCCCCACTCCCTTCAGTCACCAAAGACCTGTCTCAGAGGTTTCTTGTGCTTTTCATGGTCCATAAGCCATGGAAGCAATTAATTACCTTTTCATTTATATTTCCAGAACACTTTATATTTCTATTAATATGTTTTTGCCCTGGATTCTGTTTGGCCTGATATTAATCATGCTGCACGACTTAAAAAAAAAGCAGCCTTATTACAATGTAATTCATATACCATAAAATTCAGTCTTTTAAAGTATTCAATTCAGTGGTTGTTAAAATATTCACACAGTCACACAACTAACACCATCATCTTAATTCCAGAACATTTTTATCATCCCCAAAAGAAACCCATTAGATGCCGCTTCCCATACCCCTCTCCTCAGCCCTGACAACTGCTAATCTATTTTTTATTTTTTTTATTTACCCAGTCTGAAATTTCATGTGAATGGAATCATACAGTATATGATTGACTTCTTAGCATAATGTCTTTTACATTTATCCATGCTATAGCTTGTATCAGTACTTCATTCCTTTTTATTGCTAAATAATAGCACAGCCATACTACATTTTGTTTATTCACTCATAAGTTGATTGATGGTTGGGCTGTTTCTACACTTTGGCTATATTAAGCAATGCTATTATAAACTTTCATGTATAAGTTTTTGTGTAGGCAAATGTTTTCATTTCTCTTGGAGATACGTTGGAGTGCAGTTGCTAATCTTATGATAATTCTGTTTAATGTTGTGAGGAACTTCCAAACACTTCCAAAGTGGCTGCTCCATTTTACATTTTCAGCAGCAAAGTATGAGGGTTCTGTACCAGTTTTTAGTGTCTACTTGAGTATTGTTTTCATTGTTTTGTTTTGAAAGTTTTAAAATCACTTTGTTTTAGCTGTGTTCCTTATAAAGGAGATACAGTTAATTTTAAAATCAATTTGAATATCTTTGTCCTTTAGTAGGAGAAGCTAATAATCTGTTTATAATTATTATGATTACTGATATATTGGAATTTATTTTGTGCCTTTTATATGCCCTTGGACTGCAAGGAGATCCAACTAGTCCATTCTAAAGGAGATCAGTCCTGGGTGTTCTTTGGAAGGAATGATGCTAAAGCTGAAATTCCAGTACTTTGGCCACCTCATGAGAAGAGTTGACTCATTGGAAAAGACTCTGATGCTGGGAGGGATTAGGGGCAGGAGGAGAAGGGGACGACAGAGGATGAGATGGCTAGATGACATCACCGACTCGATGGACATGAGTTTGAGTGAACTCCAGGAGTTGGTGATGGACAGGGAGGCCTGGTGTGCTGTGATTCATGGGGTCGCAAAGAGTCGGACACGACTGAGCGACTGATCTGATCTGATCTGATATACCATATGCTTTATTGTTACCTCTTTTTTCCCCTTTTTTTCTGCCTTTCTAGCAAAGTGCCTGGCACATAGTAGCTTTCAATACATAAGTATTATAGGGCTTCCCAAGTGGCTCAGTTTTCATTCAGTGGCTATCATAGTGCCTAACATATGGAAGAAGCTCAGTAAATACTTTCTGCATTGACTGTGCAAAGGGTGAGATGCTTGTCAGAAGCCGGGTGAAGTAGTGGAGAGTGCACACGCTTAGGGGCAGTTCACTTGGTTGAATGTGGCTATGTCAAGTTCCAGCTATTTGATCTTGGGTTATGACTTTACATCTTTGAGCCTTTGTCTCCTTATCTGTGAAATGGGGATTAGTATCTGTCATACAGAGTTACTCGGGGGGATGAAAGATAATTATGTAAACAACAATCAGAATTGTTAACACAGGAAATCTGCTTTGTACACGTGAGCTATTGTTTTTTAATGAATTGTTTAACAAAGAGCTCTCCCAGCCAGGTACATCAGTGTGAAATCATCAACCACATCTGCCTAGTGAGTAAACATAGTGAAAAAAAAAACTCTGGCCCCTTTGCTATGTGTCTGACACAAATAATTATGACCCCTAGTAGAAGAGGAGACATTTTTTCTTCTCATATGGTAGAACCGAGGAAACAGACCAGAGATATAGTTGTATTTCCTTTTAATGATGCAGAACTAGATTTTAAGTCTGCTGTATTCCTTGGAGCTGTTTTTTGTTCTAATATTCTTCTAAACTTTTGAATGAAATATTTTTGTTCATCATGTTGCTCCCCAGTATTTCAGAGGAAGAATAAAGAAGCTTTACAAACAGGTGAGATAATTGCCTAAAACAGGACAAGCAAGTGAACATTTTTTCCTGCATTTTAACAGATGGTGCATGACTTTTGTTCTGGTTTTCACCCAAATTTGTATGCCCGAAGGTTTTAGAAATTCACCTGCAGACTCGTACAAGGAAGAAGGCTAAATCAAATCTGGGTTTATGCCTGATGCTGCGCATTCCTGGTGGTCATGGATGGTCAGTGAGTTTTAAGTAATGGTGGTTGACCGTCATTTTGATGTTGTCTGTGTAAATTATGAATGCTGAAGAATGATGGGTCTGGATACCTGTCTGTAAGGTCTAGGAGTACATTATTTGGGGAAAGGAGAAAGAAAGCCACCTACTGTCTTTTCAGACCTGTGCCCCCCTCCCAATTACGGTGCTCTCTTGTTTATTCCCATTTAATGAATGACTAGTTACAAATGGAATCAACTCACAAATGATTCATGCCTAATGGGCAATCACGTTTTAGAACTGTTCCTCATTGTATAATAACCATGTATTAACAGAAGAATTAAACCTTAGGGTTTATGGATTAGATTGAGGAAAATTATTTTACTCTATTCTTGATTGTCTTCTGAGCCCACTTGGTCAATGACTTTGACATTAGTGACTGGCTGTAGGAGTGGGTACAGCTTTTCTGGAGGTCTGCATGCAGGACCTGGCCAGCAAAACCCACGGCTCGCAGTACTGTTCTTTGTGGATTCAGCTTACTTAAACCAAATGGTAAAGACAAATTTATGTTTTTCTTTATTTGTTTATTCATTTGTATTTACCTTTTAGATGTAGAGGGGTCTCCTAAGATAATGCAAAACATTAAACAAAATACTTCTCCACAATTGTCCCAAGTAAAGGAAGCAATCCAAAACTTTCTTTTTTAAATTAGTTTTTGCAGTGGGTAGTAACGCCCAAAATGTGTGCATATATGTGCTCAGTCGTGTCTGACTCTTTTGCAACCTGATGTCCATGGAATTTTCCAGACAGGTTTACCGGAGTGAGTTGCCATGCCCTACTCCAGGGATCTTTCTGACCCAGGAATCAAACCTGTGTCTCCTATGTCTCCTGGATTGGCGGGTGGATTCTTTACCATTGAGCCACCTGGGAAGCAATGTCCAAGATGCATACTTCAAAAAGTATAAAAATGTAAAAACAATATACAGTATAAATTGAGTCTTTCTCACAGCTAGTCTCATAAAATTCTTTCAGTTAATTGTTTTATGCCTTGTCACTGTTTTTATCTGTTCACAGCAGTGTATTTCCTTATGTTTTTCATCTATCATCTATCCTTTGTCCTGTTCCTTTCCCCACTTTTTCTTTCTGCTTTTTTTTTTTTGTGTGTAGATCTTGTGCTGGTTCTCTTTATTGGTTCCTTGTTTTAGTATTCATCCTAGAATAAATTGTATGCTTTTTGTGTTTGTGTTAGTCACTCAGTCATGTCCGACTCTTTGAGACCCCGTGGACTATCGCTTGCCAGGCCCCTCTGTCCATGGAACTCTCCAGGCGAGAATACTAGAGTGGGTTGCTATTCCCTTCGCCAGGGGATCTTCCCAGCCCAGGGATTGAACCTGGGTCTCCTGTATTGCAGCAGATTCTTTACCATCTGAGTCACCAGGGAAGTCTAGACCAACTATTTGCAGGATAATTATGCGAGGAGAAGACCAGGGCAGGTTCTAGACCAGGGAGGGTTCTCTTTGGGTCAGTGAAGCACTCCTTATGACAGAGAGTAAGGGCAGGGAGAGAGGAGAAGGAGAGAGAGAGACTTTAGACTGCTTGTGACTTACTCTCTCCCTTGCCCTCACTCATTTCCAGCAGTGCGCCTGCTGGAATGGCTTGCCTTTGCCTCCTTCCATGTTCCTCGGTGTGTCTAGGGTCCAAGGTCACCCCTGTGCTGTGCTACACACCCTTTTGCATTGTTCTAAACAAGTGTCGGTGGGACTTCCTCACCAACTTCCTCACAGGAGCCAGTGCTTCTTATTTTGGAGAATGACACTGTGAGGCCCACAGCCACAGGCCTGCCCTCTACATTGTAGGCTACACCACCTTACCTGTACCCTGAATTTGGTTGTCCTGGGCATCAGGCAGTTCTGTCTCATTTACTGAAATTCAGGGTGACAGAAATCTAGTTTTTCCTCCCCACAATCGAGATTATGTTTCTGAGATTCCCCTTCCTTCCTATTTTGAAACAGTTTCCCAGAAAAGGCAAGAACAGAGACATTTTCACTCTACCATCTGAAAACCAGAAGACCTCCTTGAAGTCAATGTTGTTTTGAAAAGTGTTTTCTAATTTAAAAGACTAAAGTCTCATCTCTGCTACCCTGTAAGCCAAGTGTCTCCTTTGCCAAGAAGCCACCATATCATTAATTTAAAAATTACATTTGAAAGAACGTTGCTTTTTAGAGAGGACTATAGAGTATTTTTTATTTGTTTAATGCTTATCTCAAAGTACTTCTTTGGTCCTTGCTGCTGCCGCTGTCTCTTCAGTCGTGTCCAACTCTGTGCGACCCCATGGACTGCAGCCCACCAGGCTCCTCCATCCATGGGATTTTCCAGGCAAGAGTACTGGAGTGGGTTGCCATTGCCTTCTCCGTATTTGGTCCTTATACTTATGCAAATCAGAGAAGAAGGAACATGCTTTACATTTTTATAGATGGAGAAATAGATCACCATTAAAACCAGAACTAGAGACCTATTCTCCCAAATGTCAAACTATTCTTCTCTGATGACAGCATTTCTAATATGCCAAGTGAAGCTTTTCCAGCGAGCACTGTAAGCTTTGAGAATCCCACATCCAGAAGATATTTTATTCCTGTACCATAATAAGGCCTGAGCTTCCCTTGCAGCTCAGCTGGTAAAGACTCCTCCCACAATGCAGGAGATCTGGGTTCGATTCCTGGGTTGGGAAGATCCCATGGAGAAGGGAAAGGCTACTCACTCCAGTAACAATTGGACAGAAATTTCTCCTGCCCTTTTCTTCCCTTCCTATTTTAGTTGGTAATATTTTTCTTAAAGTGTCAGGATAATTATTTCATCTGTAGACACAATAAATGTGTTGCTGCCAAGCCGTGTCTCCATCTTTTGCTTGAGTAGTTGGCATGACCCCAGATATGTATGTTTTCTATTTCCTTTCCATAGCAACACCAAAGCAATGGTATTCAGCATTACCTTTGGCCTTGGCAATACCAAGATACCTAAGACATAGTTCCTATCTTTGAACCTTCAAGGAGCCCATGGTCCAGTGAAGGGAGACACATTGACATGTGAAAGGAAATTGCCAGAGTCCCTAGTGCTATAATACAATTATGAACAAAGTACTATTGGAGCAGTTAGCTCTGGCAAAGGGAGAAGAAAATCTGTGCAGAGAAGTTGGCACCTGAGTGTGTTTCAGAGGATTGGTGGGAATTTTCCAGGTGGTGAAGGCCATCACATCCAGCCTGCATAGCATGGACAAACACACAGAGATATAAAGAAAAGATATGTAACAAAGTGTCACAAATGCAGTGGGGGTAAAGGGTAGGATTTGTAGAATTGATTGGAGGATGAGATGGAGAACTTGACTCCATAGCGAAGAGCCTTTCTTTAGGAAAGGAGCCTGTGTGAATCAGAGAGTGATGCCGTGTAGTCTGAGAGGTGCGACTTCCAGTCAGTGTATCAGGCTTGGCTGTCAGTGAAGTGTGCTCACTGCCGTGGGGTAGAATGTGCCTGCAGACAGAGCTGATGATGCCTCCTGGCTGCAGGTTGTTTGAGGTTCTAGCAGAACTTCAAGCTGGACAGGGAACTAGAGGCACCGGAACTTGAACCAGGCATCCTGATCTGGCCCAAGCTGCAGCAGTTATTCCTACTGTGAAAATACTTTAACTCATCTGAAGTCTCAGAAGTAAAACTGGATCAGAAAGGATGTGTCTTGTAGACTTGTTCCCTGTGCCCGCTCTAGTCGGTACATTATTTCCTCAGTGATTCTCAGAACAGCATTTTAAGAGCATTCACAGTCCCAGGGGAAAAGTGACTGCCTCAGCCTTAGAAAGTAAAAAACATCCTCCTTATAAAATCTCTTGTTATTTGTTATTGTTCAGTAGCTAAATCACGTCTGACTTTTTGCCACCCGGTGGACTGCAGCAAGCTGGGTTCTTCTGTCCTTCACTATCTTGGAATTTGCTCAAATTCTTGTCCATTGAGTTGTTGATGCTATCTAGACATCTCATCCTCTGCTGCCCCCTTCTCCTTTTGCTTTCAGTCTTTCCCAGCATCAGGGTCTTTTCCAGTGATGATATAATAAATTAGAGAGGTGGTAATTTATTTTATAAAATGACTTGTTATTTTATAACATTGATTATGGATTTCTGCTGAATAATAAACTCCTTTTGTATCCTTAAAGCATAGCTCGATTTTTCCAAAATTAGAGATGCCATTTTTCAGAAGCATAGCTGTTATATAAAAGGAAGCTTGCTTATAAATGTGTGATTAATATCATGTATTTTTAATTAGCCTTGTTCTTCGTTTAGCTAATTCAAGGCAGGAAAAAAAAAAAGAAAACATGAAATCAATATTTTCTCCTTTCACTCTTGGGAACCACACAGACAATGATTTTTGTGGCATTTAGTGATAATTTAAATGCCTGAGTCAATGATAAATATTACCAATATCTTTATTTATATCCTCTAACCTAATACTGTTCAGTTATTATAATGAATTTAGTGATTTGGGAACAAATTCGTGATCCAGTAAGAGTCTTATAAAAGGAAACCTCTTTCTGAGCTCATTGTAAGTATGACTTAGTCGCTTTCATATCAGGTTGTGGTTAAAGTTTATCTTGGTTTTACAACACTCATGGACAATATGCATTCACCCTTTAAGCATTGCATGTGTGTGCCTGCTAAGTCACTTCAGTTGTGTCTGACTCTGCGACCCTATGGTCTATAGCCCACCAGGCTCCTCTGTCCATGGGATTCTCCAGGCAATACTGGAGTGGGTTGTCATGCCCTCCTCCAGCGGATCTTCCCAACCCAGGGATCAAACCAGAGTCTCTTACGTCTCTTGCATTAGCAGGCAGGTTCTTCTACCACTAGTGCCGCCTGGGAAGCATTTCAGCAGATAATTAACTGTCATATCCAGTCAGACCTGAACAGATTCAGCTTCAGGAGCTGTTGTTGGCCCGTGTGTATCTCAGGTGTGGGAAGCCCTTCATATCACCTGTGTGAAAGGTGAATGGCGCTCAGCTCCGTTTCTCTTTCCTTTGTGTGTCAATTCCAGTCCTAAGTACAGTGCCATTTTCATAGATCCAGCCTGCTGAAATGAACTGGGTCTACAGAAGAAAGAGCCTTCTCAGTACAGGACACAACTTCCATCTATGTGGGGCAGGGTGTTTCATCATCCTGGTTGTTAAAGAACAGGGCTATTCAGACTTCAGTGAGCACAAAATCTCTTGTTGGCAAGAGACTCGAAAATTCCAATTCAATAGGTCTGAGGTAGAGACCATGCATTCTTACAACATTCTAGAGCTACTCAAGGTGTGGTTCCCAGATCAGCAGTTTAGGCCCCACCTGGGAATTTGTTAGAAATGCAGAATTTCAGTAGGCCCTACCCTAGACCTACTGAATCAGAATCTACATTTTAACAGGACTCCTTGGGCAATTTATCCTCCATTTCAGTTGGGAAAACACTGCTCCAGACCACTGTTCCCCAAAGGACCAAGGTTTAGGTATCACTAAGGAAGTGAGTTTAGATGGTACATAGGTGAACATTTTATTTTAATAATCATTAAGTTGATTTTTATTATCACCATCTATTGATGGCAAGTGATATTGACTTCCATTTATAGTAATAATTTAACTGAAAGTTAGTTGAGGTGGTGTGTGGATGTGGTTAAAAGGTTTACAAGTGATTTAAGTTAACATGATGCTTAAGAGCATGGACTCTGGAGCCTGACTGCTCAGATTTGAATGCCAGCTCTTGCAGTAATTCACTCTGTTACTCTAAGCAGGTTTCTTAACCTCTCAGGGCCTCAGTTTCCTCATCTGAAATATAGCAGTAATAGTAGTATCGATCTGATTAAGATACTGTGGGGCTTAAACGGGTTTATATATGAAAAGTGCTAAGGATAGGGTCTGGCACGTAGCAAGGGCTGTGTCAGGACTAACTTATCTTACTATAATCTAGAACAGCAATGTTCAAGAATTTATTTTATCCTGTGCTTTTTATTTCCCCCTGCCCTATCCCCTGCTTCCTTTCCTACTCAGATCAACATGCCCCACTACCCCCAAAAGGCTAAATATTCTAGGAATTTTGTACTGTTGAGGGTGAGAGCACCAACTTCCACTTGCCCAATAGGTGGGCAGTCTTCACTGGGCAAGGTGGAGGGTGGGGCATGAGAGCTTCCAGGTGGGAAGGCCCAGGAGAGGACTCCGCCCAGAGACTTCGCTCTGAAACAGTGAGAAAGTGACAACAGAAAGTGACCACTTGTAAATCATTTTCACCATTACCTGGAGAGATTTTTTTTTAAGTTCTTTATTATTTTACTTATAGCTTTGGCAGTTTTACAACATATTTTTAGAGAACCTCTTTGTGTGTGCCTTATATGCTCATGCACTCTTGGATTGTGATTTCCTGGCCGCGAAGTACCTTTGATAAATAAATGACTGATCGATAGAGTGTCAGGACCCTGCTGAAGCCTTGATGTGAGAAATGAATGGCCTCACAGGGTTCTCCCACCTGCATCAGTTCAGAGGTGAGAAATCTCTCTTCTCTTTTCCCAACTTCATAACCAAAGAAACAAGGGATTCAGTTGGACAGTGTCAAGACAGAAAAAGTTATGAGTACCCAGAGAACCTTATTTTCAGATTCCTATTCAAATATATTTTTAGAACCACCAAAAGACACTTTTGTCAAATAGTAGCGGTAATCCTTACTTATATGTTAAAAAATAGGCACATTTTCTATTTGTGAACAGCTGTGATATGACAGACTATTCTCAGGGAGAAAAGTGATTATGACAAGAGCAACTAGTGTGTAAAATTGTCAACCATGAGTTATTTCTCTCTGAAATAATATTTATAATATAATTATATATATTTATATAATATAATATTTAAATTTAAATATATTTATATATCATATATAATATATTATAAATAAATATATTTAAATATATAAAATATATTTATAAATATAATATAATACTATTTACTTATATGTAGTAACATACATATTTAACTTTTTAATATAAAAACATAGGCAAGCTCAGTCCGTCTCTCTCTCTCTGAATGAGAACAGACAGATTGATCAAGTAGGGAATGAAGGGGAGAGGAGGGAAGGGTACACGAGAAAGGTCATCACCTGTACCAAGTAGGCATCAATTCTTCTGCCCCAGCCCCACCCCTCACCGGCTCCCTGTAAAGAGTTGGCTTCTGGCATCTTGTGGGTCCTTGGATGACCTGCAGACATGTTCTGTTGACCCACTGGTTTTCAAAAATGCTTTCATTTGGTTTTACTTCAACATTGGGTTTCACGCGAAAATCTGGATATGGGGGCTTTGGGGGCGATAAATGGGAAGATCTGGTCAGTACTGGACTTGCATAACCATTGCATGTCAGTCAGGCAGAGCTGAGGGAGCGCTCCTGCTGCAGGCCCAGGTCTTCTCTCCTGTTGGCCCGGCTTCCCCACACCCTACCTTCCACTGTTTCCTCACCTCTGAGTCCACGGTCACAGTGGTCAGCTCTCTGCCTGCAAGCGGTGCTAGAACAGGAATTCGTGGCTTCTGGCTGAGGGAGGCAGGACTCACAATAGAAGAAATTCCTCAGGCTTAGGAAAAGTGTTCAAAAGATGGTGGACAGCCACACGCCAGATGTCCCACCTCGACCCAAGGAAGGAGACACTTGCAGAATAGTGTCTTGAAGCCCCTCTGTGGTTCCAACCTTTTCTTATTCTCTTCCAAACATGTAAAGTCTCCCAGCTGTTTGCATTCTTCTACTTCTGTTATCTCTGCTGATGTGCTACTTCTTCAACAGGAAACGATTCCTACAGCCACCTTTCTACCTGTTGAAAAATGCAATAGTTTCTACTATGTGTTTATTAATTGTCCCCCTTCCTTTGTGTTTGAATTGATGATAACATTCCTTAGCACTCCACCCCTCTCTTGGGGCATTTATTCTCCTCCACCTTTTATCATAGTTATTTGTGGCAGTGAAGGAGGCGGTGTGATAAGATAAATGCAGCTTCAGTTAAGGGTCTGCTTTCTGTCAGGACCTGTATTATGTTTTTTGTGTTAATCGTGATAACAAACTAAGAATTAAGCATGGTGACTGTTTTACAAATAAAGTGAGACAGCTGAGGTATGGGGTTGGCCAAAAAGTCCATTCGAGTTTTTCATACCATCCTGTGGGAAAAACCAAATGAACTTTTTGGCTAAGTCAGTACCTTGACTGAAGCCACACAACTGGGAAAAAGCAGTGGCAGAAGTAGAACCCAGGTCTGATTGTAAGACCAGCACTGTCCCCCACAGTCAGAGTCTCAAGTATTAACCGCGCTAGCTCTGTTCCATTTGCCACCGTCTCCTCTAACGGTGTTTGACTGTCTTACCTACATCTTGATGCTGTTTTTCAGGATTACTTCATGAGTTGGGAGAAAATATGAAAGCCTTTGAGGATCTGGCTTTTTTTATCCCAGTCATTTTTAATACACTACAGAACAAAATGACATTTTTTAATGTATTGGGAGAGCACAAAGCATCAAAGAGCTCATGGGTACAGCCTGTGACTTCCTGGAGCTCTGCATTCTTAACTGTCAGATTTTAACAAATTATTCTCTAGATAACTGCTTAATTATTATATCTGTCAAGAAAAAGCCTTCAGCACCATCAAGTGCTAAATGTAAAAATATGCTTTCATGTTAGAGCTTGAAAAATCATTCCTTTGATTTCAGCGAGACAGAAGCCCAATGACACCTGGTCACTCTCAGATTTGTAAGGATAAACCTAGGTGGAAAGCAAAGGATGCTAAGTTTAGGGGGGGGAGCACATGGAAGAGTTATACTTTCCTGTAGAAGGTCCTTTTCACCCGAGGGTCTCAGAAATACTTCAAGATCTTTACAAGATGGAAGCAGAGAAGTAATATGATCTGAAGTATACCAAGTTAATAAAACAAATGCAGTTTTGAATCAGAAAGGACAAGGATCTTATGAAGCTCTGATACTCTTTCTGAAACTTAGAAACTAAATGACCTCTCTGAGACAAAATTTGGTTCTTTATGGAAATGTCGTTGACATTTGACATTTGACATGTCATCGACAACCACAGAATCGTTGAAAAGGATTAAATAAAACAGCATACCTAAGTACCTAACGCAGTCCTGAGTACGTATAGGGGATTCAAAAAGTTACACCAAAAAGAGGTCAGTCCTCATTATTCATGGATTCTGAAGTTTGCTAATTATCTGTTCTATAAGCTTATCCTTCCTGCTTCATCATACCCAGGTTCCCAGCTGAAGTTGAACAAGGCAGCACTCTGCCTTCTGGTTACAACTTTCACCCTGTAAACAAGTTACCTGTTCACATTCTGCTTATCACCATGTTTTTCAAAATGTTGTGCTTATTGTTGGTGATTTCGTTTCAGAGACACATGGGGCATGAGTTTGATCCCTGGGTTGGGTAGATCCCCTGGAGGAGGAAATGGCAACCCACTCCAGTATTCTTGCCTGGGAAATTCCATGGGCAGAGGAGCCTAGCAGGCTACAGTCCATGGCTATAAAGAGTCAGACATGACTGAGCAACTGAACACACACAAACACGCACACACACATACACACAGGCAAGAGTTACAAACAGTGTGTATGAAATAAGGTATCTTTAATGAGAAACACAAATATATAAAACAAAGTTATATGTTTATCAGCTGACAAAAATCTTGTGACCAGAGGCTCTCATAAGCCTAATCCTGTATTTCCTAGGAGTGGTGGTTCAGGTATTTGCTAACTCAGTCTTCATGGCAACTATACCATGAATAATGAAAATCAGCTCTAAACTTGTGGTTATGGGAGGGGGGTAAGGAAGGAGGGGTAAATAAGAAGGTTGGGATTGACATATATGCACTACTATTAATATATGTAAAATAGATAACTAGTAAGGATCATGTTGCAAACAGTAAAGGCTGTTGGTAAATAAAAGCTAGAATATTATAAATGAATTGGGACTTTACATTGAAGAAACAGAGACACAGGCCTTGTTCCAGTCTTCCAGTGACTAGAAGGACAGAAAAACAAAATTACCCTTGCTTACATCTGAGATTTATTTCTGTTTCTAGATTTTATGCATTTTATGCATGCAAACACATTCTACAGAGCAATGCCATATTTATCTGGAGGTCAGACATCCTACAATATTAACTCTTTGAAACATAACCATATTTGCAGAATCATACCCCCAAAGCCTTCCATGCAGCAAATACTGGATATAAAGCCTTTGGGGAGAAGTGTCAGGCTCCCACCCAGATGATTGTATTGAACCAACAACAGAAGAACAGCAAGAAAAGTAACAGTGACAACAGAGAAGGAAGCAGCAAAATAGCTAATGCCCATGTAAGCCTGGCTCGAGGCTGGCAACCTGAGGAACCATTGAGCCTGCAACATTCAGAAAAGGTTGAATTTCATTCCATTTACTCTGCTTAGGAAAATGGGAGTATGTGCAGAATATTTTTAAATTGCATGCAAAATGATAGATGTTTAATGCTTAAAGAGGTAGAATCTGTTACTTGAAATTATTGTTATGGAATGAAGTGTTGCTATTTATGTATTAACATGTTTTATTATATTGAGACATAAATAGCTACAGTTTTATCAGTTTTGTTACCTAATTCTCTCTAAAATCTGGCTATTTCTTTCAGTCTCCAGCAGTAGACACAATTCCTGCCTCACAGTGGGCATTCTGTATTTTCAAGAATGAATGAATGGCAAGTGAATCAAACTACCATAAAATCCGTATGTCTGTGTGACGTGTGCATGAAGAAAGGCATTCAAGTTTACAACTCCCCCTTTTCTCCTTTCCAGAGCAGAGACCATTCTCTCGGGACCATTCATAAGAAAGAGACACCCACGCCGTGACACATGCCGGTGCCGCCACCACCTCCTCCGCCTCCTCTGCCTCCGCCTCCCCCTCCACTGGGGGCTCCTCCCCCTCCACTGGGGGCTCCTCCCCCTCCCCCACCATCAGCACCGCCGGTAAGACCTGTTTGGGTTTTCTTCTGTCTGTTTTACTGGAATATGCTTGAACAGATTTTAAATATTCACAATCACCCAGCTCCTCTAGGGCAGGTAGCATCTTAGGTAGCTAGCTCTATGGTGCCAGGGTCCAACTCCAAACCAGTCTGGCCACGTATTTCCCTCCCAGTTCTTTGGCAGCCCCCACCTTCTACCCTAGCGTCCTCTATAGATGTCTACATGATTTTTAATTCATGCTGCTCAATATAGGCTTCCCGAGTCTCCCTAATCAACTCTTCCATCTCACGGGAAACCTCAGTTGAGAGGCTGCAGTGAGTCAAGGAGGCATGCTCACATCAAGTCCCAGGCTGTGATCTGGATGCTGATAACAGTAGCTTGGGCTTCAGCCGCCCGGTTCTGGGACGAAGCAAGAGGAGTGGCATATGAAATGCCACAACAAAATATGCTATAGGCAACCCCGTGGACTTTGCCCACCAGGCTTCTCTGTCCGTGGGAGTCTCCAGGCAAGGATACTGGAGTGGGTTGCCATGCCCTTCTCCAGAGGATCTTCCTGAACCAGGAATCGAACCCTTGTCTCTTACGTCTCCTGCGTTGGTAGGCAGGTTCTTTACCCCACTGGTGCCACCAACATCTCTAAATGAAATCTCCCCACCTGCACAAGACTGAATTCAGTCTGTTTCAGTGTGTGTTGCTGATACTCTCCCTTGGTTTAATAGTTTGCTTTGAGTTTAGAAGGAGAGGCACTGCTGCTAAGTTGCTTCAGTCGTGCCCAATTCTGTGCGACCCCATAGACAGCAGCCCACCAAGCTCCACTGTCCCTGGGATTCTCCAGGCAAGAACAATGCGTGAAAGTGCAGTTGCTCAGTCGTGTTCGACTCTTCACAACCCCATGGACTACCTCCTACCAGGCTCCTCCGTCCATGGGATTTTCCAGGCAAGAGTACTGGAGTGGGTTGCCATTGCCTTCTCCGAAGAGAGGCACAGAATGTGGTTATTTTGTTTTAGAACAGGCTGTCTCACCCTTAGCACCAGGACACTTGGGGCCAGTTCATTTTGTTGGAGGGGCTGTCCTGTGCATTGCAGGTTGTTTAGCAGCATCCCTGGCCTCTACCTACTAGTCACACCCCCAGTTATGACCACCGAAAATGTCCCTAAACGTTGCCAAATGTTCCCTTGAGGGCAAAATCTTCTAGCTTTCCTTGCTTTTAGCAGAATTTTCTGCTTAATGCTCATAGCAAGCCCTTCCTCAGAAGAAACCGCACGGCACTTCTCATGCCCTCATCCTCCAACTCAGAGCCAGGTCTGGCGCAAGAACCACCGCTCCTGTTTTCAGTGGAAGATGAAAGATATGGATGCCATGGCGATAAGGCATGCAGAGGCAGGACTGCCCAGGGGTGATGTGAGCCAAGTCAGCCAAAGCCAGGAGTAGCTCCTCACCTGCCACTCTCTTCCCTGCACCCAGGGTGCACTGCTCCCCTCAGATCCGCAGGTGGCGTGACCATGGGACTATAGGTTGTGAAGGGAGGGCCTGAGACCCTGCTGCAGACACCAGCCATGGTGAGGACAAGGGTGTGCCTGAGGTCACAGGTCAGCCCATGACGTTAGCATGGCACACTGACCATATCTGAAGCGCAGGGGCACAGACCTGCCTGAAACTTGTGCCTTGCCCTTGAAGACAGCGCAAAGAAAGCACATACATACTGTGAGTTGTATCTGAAAGCCCTCTGACCAATATATAGAAAGAATAAGAATGAGTACTGAAGTCCCCCTGCTGAATTTGACACAAGGAAGGCATGGAATGGATAGTTTATAAGTGAAAGTAACACATAAAACTATAATATGGGTCTTACACAGACCTGCTGGGCCTGAAGAAGCACAGTTTAAAGTAACTTCAAATACCACAATATACCCATAGACTTAGCTAGAATAAATAAATTTACCAAAACCTATATTGTTGGGGACTTGGGAAAATAAGCCCTTTTGGCTGAAAAGTGAAAGTGTTAGTCACTCAGTTGCGTCCGACTCTTTGCAGCCCTATGGACTATAGTCCTCCAGGCTTCGCTGTCTGTGGGATTTCCCAGGCAAGAATACTGGACTGAGTTGCCATTTCCTTCTCCAGGGATCTTCCTGACCCAGGGATCGAACCTATGTCTCCTGTGTCTCCTGCACTGTGGGCAGATTCTGTGCTGGTGACATACAAATACTTAGGACTCAAATGTTAAGTGAGTCTTTCTGGAGTGTTCTGACAAAAAAAAACAACAAACCTGAATGTATGCCTTTTCCCCTGGCAATCAAGTAGTTTTATTTTTGAGACTGACTCAAGAATTTAACCCTAAAGGAACCAAAAAAGAATTTATACAAAGGATGTGCACAGCAAAGTGATTTATTCTAGTGAAAAATTAAATTGTAAATGGTTTGTGAGAATTAAATGAACTACATTGTCAAGCTGTTAATTAAAAATTACATTATGCCATATTGTTAATTAAAAATTACATTTGTAACTTTGCTGATTATAGAAAGTAGATATGGAATGATGAGTTAAAAGCAATGCATATGTTGTGCACCATGAAATCAGCTATATATGTAGTAATAAAAAGATCAGAAGAGAATTTTGAATGCTGATAGTAAAATTTTAAACTTCATTAGGGAATTCTTTTTCTTTTAAGATGCTTAAGTTCTTATAAACAATAATAATTCTACATTTGGATAATTTTTTGCATTCCCTCTCTCATTTCTAAATTGTTTTTGTTATGCCTCTTATGGAGGAACTAATCAATTTAGGAGGAAAGTAGCCAAGTAAACTTAAATATTTTTAAAACACATCTTTTTACAATCTGGGAAAAATGTTTACAATGGGAAAAATATTAGGCAAAGAATTAACAGTGTTAGCATATAAAGAGCTCTTATGGATCAATATGGAAAGGTGAGTAGAAAAATGAGTCCAGGATATGACCGGGTAGGATAAATACAAATGTTTCAACCTCACTACAATTGAATAAACACAAGTCAAAATAATAAGAAGCCATTTCATATATCAGTTTGGTGATGGCACTTTTTAAATGTTGCCTGAGTGTTAGGAATCAAGCACTTCTCACTTTTTTTTAATGGTTTATTTGTTTATTGCCCCCCTTCCCACTTATTCACCCCCATCACACCCAAGGCTGGATGACTTGATTTAAGATGCCTGTGACGTGATGGATAGACTTTAGGTTCTTTTGGTTATAATGCTTGTTTACCAGGTAAGACACAAAGGCACTTATATATCAGGCACTTATTACTCTTAATAGGAGCAAAAATTGGTATAATTCCCTAAAACACAATTTGTTAATATGGATCAAATCCCTTTAAAAAGTGGTTGGACTCAATGACCTAGTTTTCACTTCAACTAATTTCCTTTAAGTAACTCATCATAGTATACAGAAGTATTTATCTATAGCATATTAATGAAAGTATTACTTATGATAGCAGCCAAAAAAAAAAAGAAACAATCTAAATATTTAAAACCAGAAAGTTCAATAAAAAATGATCATGTAATCCACAAAACAGTATTCTAGGTAACCACTGAAAATCATACCAAATTTATTTTGTGACTTCCAATATAATGATTGACTCAGGTAAGGATCATGCATAAAACCTAAAACCACATAGTGGCAGGTCTGGGGAAATGGAATAAATGGAGAATCCCAAGTATAACTCACTGATTACTTCTAATTACAAAGGGGAAAATGTACCTTTGATATGGATCAAACTTAGTATCACCTGTCATTATCACAAGCCTTTTGCTGTGATGCATAAAGAAAGTCATAGCATCACCCTGCAGTAACCTGCCAAAAATGAGTGTTCTTTGAGTAGGCAATTAGACACATCCAGAATGTGGGACCTTCTACAACAGAGGCTGCCGCCGAGAGCAGAGCCCGTGGTAAAGTTTTAGTACACCCCTCGAGCTAAGAATGGTGTTTGCATTTTCAAGTGGTTGGAAAAAAATCAAAAGAAAAATAATGTTTCATGACACATGAAAAATAGATGAAATTCAAATTTCAGTCAATAAATAAAGTTTTATTGGACCACAACCAGGCTTTTTCAGTTACATCTTGTCTCTGGCTGTTTCTATGCTACAGTGACAGAGCACCAATTAAACAATTTGTTATTCCCCTTAAAAAGATTTCCCTTTTCCCTAGTTGACCTGTTTTTAAAATTATATTCAGTTATTATCATTATATTTTGAATTCCATCAATAAAAATTTTTGGAAATGAATGGAGTTTTTTGTTTTAATACTTACAGAATAGGGTTCCCAGGTGGCATAGTGGTAAAGGATCTGCCTGCCAAGCAGGAGAAGCAGGAGACACAGGTTCGATCCCTGGTTTGGGAAGATCCCCTAGAGAAGGGAATGACAACCCACTCCAGTATTTTTGCCTGAAGAATTCCATGGTCTGAGAAGCCTGGGAGGCTACAGTCAATGGGGCTGCAGAGTCGGATACAAGTTAGCGACTAAGCAGGGTTAGAAATGGAATTAAACTCTTTGTAAGCAGTATTCAGGACTTTGAAACATCTATGCTCATGGACCAGCATGGCAGATTTTATTATATGTCATCTTTGCAAGGAGGGGCATTTTGTGTGATATGTATGATCAGGCTTCACCTCAGCTCTGGAAGACCCAGGGATTGCTGCTGCTGCTGCTACGTCACTTCAGTAGTGCCCAACTCTGTGTGACCCCATAGACGGCAGCCCACCAGGCTCCTTCATCCCTGGGATTCTCTAGGCAAGAACACTGGAGTGAGTTGCCATTACCTTCTCCAATGCATGAAAGTGAAAAGTCAAAGTGAAGTCGCTCAGTCGTGTCCAATTCTTAGCGACCCCATGGACTGCAGCCTACCAGGCTCCTCCATCCATGGGATTTTCCAGGCAAGAGTACTGGACTGGGGTGCCATTGCCTTCTCCATCAGGGATTAGACCAAGGCGAAACATTTAATTTTTTCTCTCCCAACCTCTCATCTTTCCCCTTCACCTCTTCCCCTGGATGTACATCTATTGGAAATGAGAAAAGGACCGATGGGGCTTTCTGAAGTTCTGGAGCAGGCTCTGACTAAAAACTAGCCCTCATCATCTGTTTTCCCATCTTTTCTTGCCCTGACTTCCCTGTCTTTCGAGCTCCATTCCTTTGTCTCATCCCATTGAAATCCAGTCGTTGTTGTTTAGTTGCTAAGTCATGTCCGACTCTTTGCAAACCCATGGACTGCAGCATGCCAGGCTTCCCTGTCCTTCACTATCTTCTGGAGTTTGCTCAAACTCATGCGTATTGAGTCATGATGCCATCCAACCATCTCATCCTCTGTTGTCTCCTTCTCTTCCTGCCCTCATTCTTTCCCAGCATCAGAACCTTTTCCAATGAGTCGACTCTTTGCATCAGGTGGCCTAAGTATTGAAGCTTCAGCTTCAGCATCAGTCCTTCCAATGAATATTCAGGGTTGATTTCCTTTACAATTGACTGGTTTGATCTCCTTACTGTCCAAAGGACTCTCAGGAGTTTTCTCCAGCACACCAATTCAAAAGCATCCATTCTTCGGTGCTCAGCCTTCTTTATGGTCCAGTTCTGACATCTGTGGGCTTCCCTTGTGGCTCAGCTGGTAAAGAATCCACCTGCAATGTGGGAAATCTGGGTTTGATCCCTGGGTTGGGAAGATCCCCTGGAGAAGGGAAAGGCTACCCACTGCAGTATTCTGGCTTGGAGAATTCCATGGACTGTATAGTCCACGGGGTCGCAAAGAGTTGGACACAACTGAGTGACTTCCACTTCACTTCACTTCTCACATCAAAGCTATGGAAAAACCATAGCTTTGAGTAGACGGACCTTTGTTGGCAAAGTGATGTCTCTGCTTTTTAACATGCTATCTAGGTTTATCATACCTTTTCTTCCAAGGAGCAAGCATCTTTTAATTTCATGGATGCAGTCACTGTCTGCAGTGATTTTGAAGCCCACGAAAATGAGATTTGTCACTGTTTCCACTTTTTCCCCATCTATTTGCCATGAAGTGATGGGACCGGATGCTAATCCAATAAGAATATCAAAATTGCCCACTTGGTACCTTGGTCCACTTACAATGGAATTATTGTTGTGTTGGTTACAGGATGTAACTTTTTAAAAGATCTAAAGAAAATGCAATGGGTTTGATTTTTGAAATGCAGCAGGATTTTTAGTGAGCTTTTGTATTCAAATCTACCCTGGCCCCTTGGTAGTGTCCAAGAGGTAAGAATGAACTCCTTGAGGGCCTGTGATTTTGCGGTTGCCCAGACAAAGCCTGACAGTGGGGTCATGGCCACAGCAGGTGTGTTTATTTTAAAAGAAAATTTGCAAATTTCTGTAGCATTTTGTTGCTGTTCCAACTTAAAGAGTCCAAGGAAGAAACAGTAATCCTAGGGGAGACCTGTGTCTTCTTATTTAAAATCAAAAGGGAAACTGGCTTGATAATCATTTATTTTCTGTGAAAACCAAAACTCTAAGTAGAAAGACACCATGGTGCCAGGTACTCTTCTGCCTGCCTTCCAGGGGTAGCATTTAATTAACAGTGCTGTAGGGAAATTATATACAATGAGAAGCATATTGTGGCCCCTCACTGTTCTGTCCCCTCGCTGCTCTATGCCAGAGTCCTTATTTGCATCCAGGAGACTCGGTGAGATAATTGTCCTCTGTGTAGTGCAAGGATTGCATGATTCATGGGTGCAGTAGACTTCCCAGTGTCAGAAAATACCAGCTGAGGCTAACATTGGGAGGCTTTCCCACCGTCTCTAGGATGCAGGAGCTCATGTGGTATAAAAAACATGTCAATCTGTGAAAGGAAATGTGGAAAATGGAATGGTATCTGAAGCCTCAAGGGAGGCTCTTTTGGAGTTTTGTTTGCTGTGGTTTAAGAAAAAGGCAGAGGTCAGGGGCCCTAGGTGGAAACAGGCTCAGTAGAATTGCATACCCTATATTCTGGAAAAGGTAATTTGCATGTTGACTGGTGCATTTACAATAATGAGAGGCTTAAAAATCTTAAATACTGTCACTCAGATTCTCCTGACACTCTGGCACTTTGATTAGTGTCACTAATGAGGGATTGAGGATGTTGATTTACCCAGGGTGGACAGTCGCCACGGGGACAAGGAAAAGGCTTGTGCATGAGGCCAAACTATTAGGATAGTATTCAGTTGATATTCGGTCCCTGCTTAACAGTTTGCAAAAGTGCACATTTGTCTTCAAGTTATTTTAAGGACATGATTCTTCGTTTCTCCTCTGTCTGTTTGCACCCTTAAGCAGTAACACGGCTTCAGTGAAAAACGGAGGCAGTCTGCAGCAGATTTACTTGGTCTGCGAGAGAGGTGTGGCAGGACCCATCACTCATACTTCCAAAGGGCTATTCAGGACAGTATTTAAATATGTTTCTTTTTCACAACTGTCAGGTGGGAGGGGTGGCAAGAAACAAAGGAGAAGCCTGCAGTGGGGTTCTAGAGGCAGCGATTGTCCATGCAGAACGCCTTGGCAAGAAAAGCCTGCGAGGGCTCATTAAAGGCCTTTATCAAATTTCACAGGTGCCCAGGAGCCTCAGCCACTCTCACGCAGCATCTGAGGCAGGGTGTATGGCAAGAAGCAGCCAGGCGCTGTTAGGCCAGAGGGCAGCCCTTGAAACCCTCTGCCATCTCAGTAGCAGCGATCACTAGCCTACAAACCGGAGCTTCATTTTACACCGGAATCTGCTGGCTCTTTGCCTTTGAAATCTTTTACAAGCACAGTGTAACTATTCCTAGAAAAACTGCCGATGAATCACTCCCCCTACCCAGGGGTCTTTTCATACGTTCACTGTTGCATGGAGGAGAGCCACCATGGTTTGGTGTACCTGGGCTCTTGGGGGCCACGTACCCCTTTCCCCAAAATGCTTTTTCCTTTCTTACCATAAAAGGGAAAAAACGACCGATTCCAGGTTATTGCTGGCAATCGGATATCCAGCCCTGACCTGGTTGAGAAAGCTGTAAGCCAGTGGCAACGGGTGTTGGGACCCTCCCAGCAAATGGCCAAGCACTCACTTAATGTGGATTATAAGTTTGGCGAGGGCGGAGTGGGGAGGCGGACTTCCCAGCTGGTGCGGTGGTAAAGAATCTGCCTGCCAATGCTGGAGACACAAGAGATGCAGGTTCGATCCCTAGGTGGCGAAGATCCCTTGGAGAAGCAATTGGCAACCCACTCCAATATTCTTGCCTGGAAAAGTCCATGGACAGAGGAGCCTGGTGGGCTATAGTCCATGGGGTTGCAAAGTGATTGACACGACTGAGCACACATGCACACACATCTGTTACAGCAATCCAATGAGATGGGATGATAGCGCCCTTTTGCAGATGGGAAAACTGAGGCACCGAGAGACCTCCAAGGTGCCCAGTGTCATGTAGCCAGTAAGGGGCAGAGGCTGGATTCTTCCCCAGGTCTCTAAATGCCTTGCTGCTCTGGGCCCTGCTGCTTCCAAATGTGTGTACAGGTGGAATAAGCAGCACTGATGACTATAGCATCCACACATGTGGTGTTTACTGTATGCTTTGTGTTGTTCTAAGGTGCTTAGCACATAATCGAGTTAATCCTCACAGTAACACTTTGAGGCAGGTACTGTTGTTATTCTCAGAGTTAACTAAGGCACGGAGGGGAAGTGACTTAGCCTGGATCACACAGCCAGTCACTGGCAGAGCCGTGGTTTGCACACCAGCAAAATGGCACCAGAATCCCTCTTCTGGGCCATGAAACCAGCTGCCTATGATGCAGACCTTCTCAGGGGTACCACCACCTCTTGAATCTAAGAGCCAGGAAGTCCGTAGTCTCCCATTCTCACACCTAAGACAGAGCTCTTGCGTTTCTCCCTGTATGCTCAAGCATCCTCCCTAAGATTGCTCTTTTATTTTTTTTCTTGCCTTTTTTTTTCTTTATGGGTCCATCATTTGCCCTCACTTGCTTATTGGTTTTTTCTCCTTTTTAACAGAAAAAGCATGTTGCAAGCTACCCTCTGAGTAAAACCCATGGTTTAAAAGCAGAGAATCAACTTTAAAGAGGCAGGTGCAATGCAAAGGAACTCAGTTTGGTCTTGTCATTAGTTTACAGCTAGGCTTGTTATGGGGTCAGGAAACCGGGGTCTCTGGGAATGCTGCTAGGCACACAGTGGACACACTGAGTTCAGTGACCCAAGACTGTCCTTAACCTTGACCAAGCTGCCATGCAACTTTACTGAGCTTTTGCTGCACAGAATTACTCAGTGTCTGCTTCTGAAGAGTTTAGAGCCTGAATCCGGAGATGACGAGGCTTTCAGGGCTTCCTTGTTGACTCAGTGGTAAAGAATCTGCCTGCAGTGCAGGAGCCATGGGTTCGATCCCTGGATGGGGAAGATCCCCTGGAGACAGGAATGGCTACCCACTCCAGTATTCTTGCCTGGGAAATCCCATGGAGAGAGGAACCTGGTGGGCTATAGTCCAAGGTGTCTCAGAGTCGGACACGACTTAGCAACTAAACAATAACATGTCACAGAAGTGCTGAAAGTACAGTGGATTATTCCCAGACCAAAACTTTGTCCCTTGCCTTGCTTCTTCACTGTGTATTTCCTGCATATACGGTCCTTGACATCTCATCTTTAAACAGCCCTTGGGCCCTCTGCATTAATCACCATTTTCCTAAGCTTACTTCACTGAGCATCGGGCACTGGATGGGTCTTGCTAATGCTTTGGGTTCTCTCCTGAACAGATGAAACAAGGGATGAAAGGAGCCAGTGAGCAATTAGTGATTGACTCTGAGACAGGGAGTCTGTGCCAAGGTCAGTTCAAGGCACACAGTAGGCACTCAATATCTACCATAACTTCCTGAACTAGTGAGTTGAATGAAGATACTGTAATTCACAAAGCAAACTCACTGTGAACTAACCAACCAATACTTGACATCTTCCACCTGTGTAAGCCTTCAAAGCCAGATGCATTCTATATCATGTCCTGTGAGAACACCATCAACACATTCACATGTTACCAAGAATATTCTGTAAAGCAAACTCAGTTAGATCAGAAGTAACACATTCAGGACTAGCACAAGTTAACACCTGGGTTTTATTTCTAAAGTCATAAAATGTCCTTTGGCACAATCCACCCCATTCTAATTTGTTATTGTTTCTAAAAGAATAGACTTTGGACCTTGGCTTTACATAAAGACTTTTTTAAAAACTCACGGAAAGCAACACAGTGTACCCAATCTTGGACATGGTAATAATAGATTCCTATTTGAATAAGGTCTGTTCCCAGTGCAGGAGTGTGAATGTGTTTTCAAGCTGGTGAAAGCAGGATTCCACGTGTACCACGGATAGCATTTAAAACACAAAGGTGAAAAGCATGTCAGCTCCTGTGTCATCATCCGTTCAGCCTTCAGTGTGCCAGACTGTCAGTTTCAATAGGGATCACACGATGATGCAGTGTGGTGTGTTCCTTCAAGCACAAAAACAAAGGCATGTGGGCTGTAGCGTCCTACAGCTTGGAAACTGAATCTGTGCTGTGTCATTTATTAGGTCTGTGGTGTCTAGCAAATTATCAAGCAACTCAGAACCTCAGTTTCCTCATCTGCAAATGGGATAATAACTGCTACTTCCTAGGGATCAGCCCCTAGAGTGGAAGCTCCAGAAAGGGAGGGATTTTTGTCTGTTTTGCTCAGTGTATCGTCAACCCCTGAGCAATGCCTGCATGTAGTAGGCAGTCATCATGTATGTATTGAATGTACAAATCTGGGGTTGTTGTGAGGTTCTAATGAGATAACAAGAGAAGCTGTTGTTTACCCAGTGCCTGCTTAGTAAACGACAGCTACTCTTATCACAGGGACCAGGAAACAGCTGGGCAAGTAATCAAATCTGGGACAAAGTTGAGGCCAGAGGCTCCTGTGGTTAGTGCCGCAGGAGGTCAGAGACCAGCGGTCAAGATCAAGGCTGGAAGCCTGAGCTTTTCAAAGTAAGGAGTCATGCCAGCAGTCTGAAAAAAAGTCCCCAAATTGGAAGGCCAAGGTTACCGCTTCTAGGTTTCAGGGGTTCCAAGTCCACGGTGCCTGGTACCTACCTACCCTTATAGCATGATCTGAAGAGCTAGCTTAGTGATCTGCTTTCTCTCCTCTCGTGGGCTCACACTGCGTTGAGTGGCCTGAGTCCATAGGGTACCAGCATGAGGCACCTGGACTCACCCACAGATTAGAGCAGTGAGCCCTCAGCTATGGGATCACAGCTCTGATCACGGCATTCGTGGTGATCAGGTGTGTGTGGAGACCCAACCGGTGCAAGATGTGTCCTATAGGAGCCACTCCAGTGAAATAAATGGCAACCTGATTCAAATATTTTAAACATTTAGAGGAGGCTCTGTTTTCTCAGCTGCTGTTTGGTTTGTCATTTTATTAGCAGCTTTCGTAGTAGCAGGCCAAGAGGCTGCCTAAGGGTAGGGCACATGTTTCCCTGGAAGGTTTAAAGTGATGCTTGTGCAGGGATTCTAGATGCCCTGGCTCTGAGCACCTATCTAAAGCAAACAAAGATGTTCTTTGGGCTTCGGGGCACCTCAGGGATGCTGAGATTCAAATGCTATGGCTCGGCCTTTCTCTTTGTGGCCCAAACTTTCATTTAAAATTCTACTGAAATATTAATATGTCTCACTATGATTATATATTTTTTATTTTCCCTTTTATATCTTCTGATTTTTGCTTTATGTATCTTTGTTTCTTTGTTGTTAAGGTGTCTAATGGTTTACGATGTCTATCTTCTTTGTGAATTGAACCATTTATTGTTAAAAATATTCATCTTTGTCTCACTTTTTAAAAATAGTGAATTAAAAAAAAAACTCTGTTCTATGTTCAGATCATATAAATCTTTCACCTTTATAAAACTCTACTGTTAGACCAGGAGAATTTGAACACTGGTGGGATATTGGTTGACATGAAGAAATTATAATTAATTTTATTTAATAATATTGTTGCATTTTAAAGAGCATTTTTGTTTGATATCATACAGTGTTGGATATGTTTTTTAAATTTATTTAGAATGTAGTTTTTTTTTTTTTTTTAACAAGCAGAGGTTTGGAGGGAAAAGCAGGTTAGGATAAAGATAGAGCAAGACTGGCTGTGTGTTGATAACTGTTGAAGCTGGATGATGGTACATGGGGACTCATTCTATGATGCAGATTTTCTATATGCTAATGTTCTATAATAAAAAAATTTTAATAAACATCAGCAACCTCAAAATATGCAAAGTAGAGATGATTTAACAGAACCAAGGAGGGAATTATGTAGCATGCTTTCACTAATTCCAATGGATGCTTGAGACCAAATAGTATATGGTTTTTTAAAAATATTTATTCGTGTATTTATTTGGCTGCATTGAGTCTTTGTTGCATCATGTGGGATCTTTCACTGGGGCACATAAGCTCTAGTAGTGGCACGCCGCTGCTCCAGGGTGTGTGGGGTCCTGGTTCCCTAACCAGTGATCGAACTTGCGTCCCTTGCATTGCAAGGCAGATTCCCAACCACCAGCAAGTCCCAGCTGTTTACTTTTTAAAAAGTAAGATTTATGGAGGCATAGAATCTGCTTAAAATTACCTATGTTGCCTCCTTCCACCATATAATCTGGTTCCTGGTTTTCTAGAGATTCATGTTAAGGCTTTTAACACCACTACCAGCAGAGGTGTCACCTCTCATCATTGAGTCGATTTATGGAATTTTTTTCCTTCTGAGATTTAGAATTGTAACAGGTGACTTAAAAAAATTTTTTTTAATTACTTTTATTTTTGTATTTATTTTTAATTGGAGGGTAATCACAATATTGTTTGGTTTCTGCCACACATCATCACGAGTCAGCCATAGCTATACATATGCCCCCTCCCTCTTGAACCTCCCTCCTGCATCTTACCCCAACCCTTAACTTTGAATTTGAATGTCAGGGAAGCTGTGAGGCTGGCAGCTACTATCTCCCTTGCTACCTTTTATTGAAATAAGCCTTGAGATCTAACTCAAACTATTGCCTGTACTGTCCTCTGCCCAGGTGCAAGGACACCCAGTATTCAGCTGCTGTTTTCTCCTCAGACAAAGCACAGAGGACGTGGTGGGAATTATTGAAGCAAAACTTTTCCAGGTGGCAACTCTTCCCAACACCGAGGTCACCCAGATATGGAAAAATGTTCACCTTCAGCATTCTCTCCTGGCTAACCCAGTGGCTGTCTGCGGAAGGATTGCAGAGGATGGTGAGGGAAAACGACCTTTAAAACCCACTCTGAGGCAAAACCTTTGGCCTTGGAGACAGCTTGGGAAGTATGTTATGGCTTTAAAAAACAAAAACAAAAAAAACCCTTGTGGGTTCCTGTGTAGGTGACCAGCTATTCTCAAGAGATCACATCCTAGGCACTCAGGGACTATCAACCTCATGACTGAAATACAGGTTCTCTTTTTTACGCTTTTGGCATTGCAGAGTGTCAGATTTTCTGGCAGGTATTATTGGCTTGCCTGGAAGCGGGGGAAAGTGCAATCATGCTGGGACTCAGATCTGTAACAGGGGGAAGGCTCAGTACACAGGGCACAGCCCACTCCTGGAGCTCGGGGCCTCCTGCAAACACAGCTGAGGGCTGGTAAATGAGTTGTGCTTTTTGACCACTAATTCATAACTATCACTAAAATGCTCACCAAAAGTACATTGTTGTATCCAATAGTAAGGATTAAAAAAAAAAAAGAAGCCAGTTGTTAAGGGAGAAAGACTCACTGGAAACGTGCTCTGTCTTTGCTCACTTCTTCAAAGGCCATCATGGAGATCTGGACCCACCCCTGGGAGCACAGCACCCTCCTTCCCCACCTGGAGAATCGCTGCAGACAGCTAGGGTGGAGTTGGGGAAAAGGGGAAAGTCACCAGCAATAATAGTGATGATCCCAGGTGGGGGTTAGAACATAGGCTCTAGGGAGAATACCAGGAACCACTGAGATCACATATGAAAACTCGAAACACACAACAGCACGTGCGTCCTTCCTTTAGCTCTTAGGTGGAATGAGTGGACATATGGCAGCTGTATTTGGATACATTGTTCTAGAATGTGTCACTTTAAGGCCGGGAGAACCAAGACCAGCAAGGGTCACCCAAGCACCCAGGTCCCTAACCCTCTGCTTTGACGTCCAGAGTACTAACCCTCGCCCCACCCCCACCTGCTGTAACTTTCTGTGTGTTGTCGTCACCTTCTAGGTGATGGGCCCCTTACCTTCTTAATTTCAGGAATCAGGGCATTTCACCAAACCTCTGGTTCCCTTTCCTGCCAAATGCAATTGTCCATTATCACGTACTTGGGGTTTCTGCCTTAAGGTTGGGAGGACAAGCCTGGAAAAAAGACAGAATGCATTAAAAGTCACTTTTTGGCATGGATGCTTTCCCAATAGCAGTTAAAATTGTGCGTGCATGCTCAATCGCTTCAATCGTGACTCTTTGCGACCCTATTGACTGTAGCCTACCAGACTCCTCTGTCCATGGGATTCTTCAGGCAAGAATACTGGAGTGTGCCCTCGGGGATCTTCCCAACTCAAGGATCGAACCCACATCTCCTGCGTCTCCTGCCGCTGTGCTCGAATTCTTTACCCCTGAGCCGCTAGGGAAGCCCACTTAAAATGGTGAAAATGAAAGTTGCTCAGTCGTGTCCGACTCTTTGCGACCCCGTGGACTATATAGTCCATGAAATTCTCTAGGCCAGAATACTGGAGTGGGTAGTCTTTCCCTTCTCCAGGGCATCTTCCCAACCCAGGGATTGAACCCAGGTCTCCCGCATTGCAGGCAGATTCTTTACCAGCTGAGCAACAAGGGAATTAAAATAGTGCTTGTGTATTATCATTCAAAACAGGGATCCTCTAACATACTGCTGCAGACAGGTTGACAGTTGAATGAAGACCTTCCCATGGAGTCACTCTTTCCATACCCTCTGTGAGAAAGAGAAGATCATGGTCTAATTTGAGGTTTCCCTAAAAGCAGACTCGGAGACAAAGGTTTGGGTTTCAAGTAGTTTATTTAGAAGGTGATTCCTGGAAGCTCTGGCAAGGGAGTTAGGAAGCGAGGTAGTGGAAGAAAGGAAGCTGTGGAGAGCATGTGGGAAATCGGGCTGCTTCCTGGCAAGAAAACATGCCAGCCTGTGTGGTGCCTGGGCTTGGGCGCTCCTTCAGAGATTCACGTTCAATGAATGAGAGCGCACCCTCTCTGGTGCTTGCTGGTGACACCAAAGCTCATATTAAACAGCCAGGCCACCTGCTGGTGGTGACATCAACATAAGAATTTTAAAGGTTGCACCAGAGATGTGCTTTTCCCAGAAATTTCTCTGTATTTATAGAACACTATTCTGAGGCCCTCAAAACAATTCTCAGCTGTGGCTCAGTTCTTTGGTCCTCAGTGAGATGAAATTGGAAGCTAAAATATGCAGTGTGGCGTTCCCATGTGCAGTATTAACATTTACCAGTAATTATCAGTATTAAGGTTTCATTATGGATAATACTATGTGACAACAAGTGGGCTAATTTTAATACCTGCTTGACCTTGTCATACTGTTATCACGCTGCTGCTGCTGCTGCGTCACTTCAGTCGTGTCTGACTCTGTGTGACCCCACAGACGGCAGCCCATCAGGCTCCCCCGTCCCTGGGATTCTCCAGGCAAGAACACTGGAGTGGGTTGCCATTTCCTTCTCCAATGCATGAAAGTGAAAATTGAATGTAAAGTCACTCAGTCGTGTTCGACCCTCAGCGACCCCATGGACTGCAGCCTACCAGGCTCCTCTGCCCATGCGATTTTCCAGGCAAGAGTACTGGAGTGGGTTGCCATTTCCTTCTCCAATGCATGAAAGTGAAAATTGAATGTAAAGTCACTCAGTCGTGTCCGACCCTCAGCGACCCCGTGGACTGCATCCTACCAGGCTCCTCTGTCCATGCGATTTTCCAGGCAAGAGTACTGGAGTGGGGTGCCATTGCCTTCTCCTACTGTTATCATGAGTCCAGGTCAAATCCGGTGTCCTGTTTTACAAACAAGCTCAGGCCCTCTAAGACATGCAGAAGACCTCGAACCAGATGAAGCAACTAAGCTGTGTTGCTTGTTCACACTTACAAAGTTCTTTTTGGTAAGTGTAAGAGACACTCAGTAGTAGGAAGTGGTTGATGGTTAAACAGCGTTGACATCAAGTCATACACAACATGGTATGGGCTGAATTGTGTCCCCCTCCAAACTCACATGTGACTGATAAGGTGGGCTTCCCAGGTGGTGCTAGTGGTAAAGAACCCACCTACCAATGCAGGAGACTCAAGTTCGATCCCTGGGTCAGGAATATGCCCTGGAGGAGGGATTCTTCCAGTATTCTTGCCCGGGGACTCCCATGGACAGGGGAGCCTGGCAGGCTACAGTCCATACATTCACAAAGAATCGGACATGACTGAAGCTACTTAGCATGCATGCACGCAAGGTTAACACGTGAAGATAACAGGAGGACATGCTCATTTGCAAACAGAAGAAATCAAGCCTGCCCACACCTTGACCTTAAAGTTCTAGCGTCCAGGACTGTGAGAAAGTAAATTTCTATTGTTAAGTCACCCAGGCTGTGGTTCTTTGTTACAGCAGCCCCAGGAAACAAGTATTCACGGTCTGTATTAATAGGAAGGGACAGAAACTGCTCACTGGCGCCCTCAGCTCAGGGACATCCAGCCTCTATCCTCTCTGCTCCTCCACCGTGCTAGGAGGAAAGGTCCTTTAGGGCAGATCTAGTTCCAGACTCAGCCCTGCCCAGACCGAGGGCTGCCTCCTGCAGCCTTGCTCCCTGCTCTGTAGGCTCATCCTTTCCCCCAAGGCTTCACACTTTTTTTTGGTCTATTTTGTTCTACCTTTTTCTGTTTTATCTTATTTTTGTCTACTATTTAGAAAATGCAGGATTTCTGATTAGCAGGGGCCTTCTGCTTCCAAGACCTTGTTTAAAGACGTTTGCATCTAATGACATTAAACTGCTGAGTGGACTGCAGGAGTAATGCACTTCAGAATCAATGAGCAGATAACTTCTATTTCTAGAAGCTTATATGGAGAGTGGTATCTAGTCCTTACCCCCTTAGATTATTTTAGCAATCCATTATAGGACTGTATTTCAACCATCACAAAGCAAATCGCTCTGCTCGAAGGCCACACAGCAGCTGTTGACTCCCTTCTTGGAACCTTGTTGTTACTGATTCTTGCTGGAATAACGGGGCTCAGTTATGGCTGGAGTGGATGGGTAGACCCAGGGTAAGCCCCACCAGTTCTTAACAGAAAATGGGTTTGTTCCCTTGGACAGAAGATAGATGAGGTGGGATTCATATCATGTAAGAACCTCATAGTCAGTGTTAGAAGTTTGAGAAATGCTTTATTTTTTTTTTTAACTTTAGTTACATTTCATTAGTAAATCTTAAAATCTACCGGTCAGTAGGCATAAATTACTCTAATGTCTGGGATGTGTTTTTGTTTTTTGCAAATCATTGTGCTAGGCTGCGAGATCCCCAAATCAGTAGAGTCCTTTCTCTACCTTCAGATAAAACACATGAAGAGATAAGAACATAAAGTAATATGTTTTACTGCAGCAAGGACGAAAGAGTGTAGATTAACCAGAACTGAGTGATAACAGACCATAATCATTGAGGGATTGGGTTAAAATAGCTGCCTTTCTCATCAGAGTGGAAAACAGCGCAGGTGATGCCCAGGCACTCACTCCAGGTGCTTCCACGCCCCTCCGTTTTGCATCCTGGGAGCCTCCCTCGCTCCAGCCTTGTCCTCGCTCCATGACAAAGAGCAATTAAACTTTACTTCCTCGTAACCCAGCATTTCAGAAGCTAAATCAAGTTGTCTCTGTTTTAAAAAGAATCGTGACACCATTTCCCCCCATTATTTGAGAAAAACACAAAAATGAATTTCTTCTTGATTTTTATTTCATCATGTTCTATCTCATTCCACAAAAAGTTGGCACAGCCATTGTTCAAAATTCTGCTTTCACAAACGTTTTTTAAACCCTTCTCACAGTACTTGGCTTCTAAGATTATTTTTTTTCTGGTTTATGAGGTATCTAATTCATTTGTTAAATCAAAAAGTTCTATACAGATGTCCACCAATTCAATTATAAAGCACACCTTTCAGGTCTCCCACTCCTATTGACCATTGGTGTCATCTGGAGCACCCACTGTTCCCTGAACCCCTCCAGCCTATGACTTTGATGACTAGAATGCTTTATTATGATTTTCTTTAAAATATTTCCATATAAGTACCAGAGTGTATTTGTGTGTTTATTCATGTGACTTGGTTTTTTCTTTTTGTGTGTGGGTCTTTACTTTTTGCTGTGCTGTGTCTTCACTGTTGCATGTGCTATTCTCTAGCTGCAGTGAGAGGGGGCTCCTCTCTGGCTGCAGTGAGAGGGGGCTCCTCTCTGGCTGCAGTGAGAGGGGGCTCCTCTCTAGTGTGGTGTGCAGGCTTCTCATTGCTATAGCTTCTCTTGTTGACTCTAGGTCTTGCAGGCCTCAGTAGTTGCAGCACGTGGGCTCAGTAGTTGCGGCTCCCAGGCTCTAGAGCACAGGCTCAGCAGTTGTGGGACACAGGCTCTGTGCTGCTTCCCAGCATGTAGCATCTTTCTGGACTGGGGATTGAACCCATGTCTCCTGTATTGGCAGGCAGATTCCTTACCACTGAGCCACCAGGGAAGCCCATGACTTCATTTTTTAATAGACTGTTGTTTTAAAGTGGTTTTAGTTTCACCGAAAATACAGAGAATTCCCTTCTCCTTCCTGGCCTGACAGAAGCACAGCCTCCTCCTCTTTCAACATAAGATTTTTCATCAAGATTTAAACTCTGTGTTTTGTTAAAGGTTCCTTATCTTTAAAACCATCCCTTTGATAATGTTGTTACTCAAAATGAACAGCATAAGTACCAAAGATTAGTGGAATTTAAAAACTGTAATTAAAAATGTGTGTTAGTCGCTCAGTCATGTCTGACTCTTTGCAACTCCATGGACTATAGCCTGTCCGTGGAGCTCTCCAAGCAAGAATACTGGAATGGGTTGCCATTTCCTACTCCAAATTAAAAATAATTTATGTATTACTTTTTTACTATCTTACATTCATATAGTCATATTTTCTGCCAGTACAAGTATTATTGGTTCTTAAAATGGAATAAAATGGAATAAATGGACCATCAGGGAAGTCCCATGTTTCACGTTTTGATGTGCATCTGTCCTACCCGTGTAAGTCCCTTTAGGCAGAAATTACATCTTAATCAACCCTGCCAGGGTTCAGCACAATGCCTTGAGTAATAAACACTCCCCAAAATTCACTAAAATAAAATTTATTTAATCTGAAAACGCAGTGTGAATTTAAAATAAAACAACTATTTTTGTTGTGAGAATCACAGAAGGGGCCTGCCAGGGCACCCAAGTGTGACTCATACAATATACTCATTAATGACACTCCTTGTATATTTTTAATAAAACGGGGCCACCTCAAACCCTCCCTTAAAAATACTGTAGCATCAGAGATCAGAGAAGTAGCTGGCACATCTACCAAGTGCATTAAAGGCAGTTCATGTTTGTTGATCCTACTGATACTCTGTGCCTGAAAGAGTCTTGTGACTTCCAGATGCTTCATCATCTGAACAGACTTCAGCCTGGAAGAAGAACAGCTGCTGTCACTGGTACCAGTAGCCTGGGGGTCTTTAAATGGCCTTTCCCTAAGCAGGACTGGAGCCCCCTCCTTAGGGCGAGTGGTTGACTTCACGGGGATGCCAAGTAGGCAGCAATCCATCAGTGCAGAGGAAGGACAGTAGACAGGGAGATATCTCAGTTTGCAAAAGCAGTGGTTGCACTGCTCTGATTACATGGAACCTCAATCCACAGGCCTACCTTTAGGAGATGTAAGACCAAAACGCAGTTAAGCGAAGTGAACTAAAAATAGCCCCCTGCTTTTTTCTGTTACAATTCACTTCTTCAGATGATGGGCCTGATCCATTTAAGCAGAATGCTTTCCCTGTCATAACTGTCATAAAGATGCTTTGAGGATTATTAAGAACAATGAAAGTCTACGTTTCCTCTTGGTTCATTGCAGCTGTCATGACCTTCTATCTATTTCCACTCTCCTCTAGAATTGCTGGCATTCAGTGAGACAGATGCTACAGTATTTTTAAGGGAGGGTTTGAGGTGGCCCCGTTTTATTAAAAATATACGAGGAGTGTCATTAATGAGTATATTGTATGAGTCACACTTGGGTGCCCTGGCAGGCCTTTCTGTGATTCTCACGACAAAAATAGTTGTTTTATTTTAAATTCACACTGCGTTTTCAGATTAAATAACAAATTTTATTTTAGTGAATTTTGGGGAGTGTTTATTACTCAAGGCATTGTGCTGAACCCTGGCAGGGTTGATTAAGATGTAATTTCTGCCTAAAGGGACTTACACGGGTAGGACAGATGCACATCAAAATGTAGCACATGAGACTTCCCTGATGGTCCAGTGGCTAAGACTCGGAGCTCCTCATGCAGGGGGCCTGGGTCCAATCCCTGGTCAGGGAACTAGATCCCACACGCCACAACGAAGAGTTCAGATGCTGCAACTAAGACCCAGCACAGCCAAATGAATAAGTAAATATTTTTTTAAATACTATGAAACATATGATCTCAGCAACTGGCATCAGAGTTTTTCTTAAGGAGAGACCTGTCTTTGGAGACATATCTTTATAGTCTGTAAAGAGGTGGGATCGGGAGTGGAACTTGAGGGCAGGAATGAAGCAGAATAAGAATGACTAGAGTGACTAAACCGCACCACACGAAGCAAGGGGAAGAATTTGCTTTGTTCCTAAGAGGCTGAGCAGAGGGAAGGTACAGTTAAGAAGACAGTGAGAGAGAGGAACCAGAACACTGATTTGAGTGGGGGACTCTGAGCCAGTGAATCCTCCTATATTGGAATGATGAGCGACCATATGAGGCCCAGGGGTATCCAGTGCTCAATGCCGAGCTGCTGCCTGGAATCTGGAAGCAAGCGTGCCCATGAGGCATACACGGCCTTGAAACTGTAGAACTCTTTGGGAGGCTTGGAGAGTCCCAAGGGCTTCAAGAATGGCTCTGAGCCAGTCTCCTCTAGATCTCCAGGGCTCAGGAAACCTCAGCCAATATCTGCATATCTGGGTTAAACATGTAAAATGTATGGCTATTATACAGTAAGTAAATGCAAGAAATTAATTCTGACTTGGTTTAATCTAGGCATCTCTGGAAGAGGCTTTATAGCTATGCCTTGAAAGATAGATGAAAGTGATTTTCTTTAAAGAAAAGCTCCTTTTTAAATTAATTTATTCATTTTCTGTATTTTTTTGGCTGTGCTGGGTCTTGGTTGCTTTGCACGGGCTTTCTCTAGTTGCTACGAGTAGGGGTTACTCCTCGTTGTGGTGGTCAGCCCTCTGATTGCAGTGGCTTCTCCTATTGCAGAGCACAGGCTCTAGGCACTTGGGCTTCAGTAGTTGATGCATGGGCTTAGTTGCTCCGTGGCATGTGGAATCTTCCTGGATCAGGGATCAAACCATCCCCTGCATTGACAGGCAGATTCCTATCCACTGCACTACCAGGAAAGTCCCAAGATGAATGGGATTTTGACTGACAGAGTTGGAAGAAAGGGGCATATCATCCAGAGGAGGCTTTAACTTGAGATAACAAGTACGTGACCAATTCAGGGGCTGGAGAACTGGGCCAGGTGGCTGGGATGTAAAATGTGTGGGGTAGAAGGTTGAAGCATGGACTGTAGTCAGTGCTCATAATGTTTATTTTGGAGTCAACAAGGGAGGCCATGTGCTGAAAACCCTGCATTTTCCCCTGTAGCCAGCAGGGAGGTATGAAAGGAGAGTAGGGGGCCTACACTAGGAAAGAAAGAGGTGGACCAGCAGGGTTGGCCCACACAGGCTTCTGTGTTACCTGAAGAGGGAGTTTCAGGTACAGGCTCTTTGCAGTGGAGGGTATCAGCCTCACAGCGTAGAGTTACCCTAAGCAGTTTCCATTTTAAGTGCTCTCCGCCCTCCCCCTGCCAAGACAGCTGCTGGATCACGTTTAATGCAGTAATCAGACTGTTCTCAGGCTCCATCATTCAGCCTTGGCTATCCTTTCTGGCCCTGGTAAAGGCCTAGCACTTAGCTCCTTGGGCCCCAGCCCCTCTCATTTTCTCTCCCTCTTCCCCTCCTCTTCCTTCTGATGCCCTTCCCTACCCCTTGCTTTCTACTCTGGCTGTCACACTCCGTTTGATGCAACATTTGTTGTGGTCTCCAGCCAGAAGGCAGAGGGCCCACTGCCCCCACCCAGCTGCAGGCTTCCCATGTGTCTCCTGGGTGTTCACCCTTCACAGTTTTCCTGAGTGATGTCATTACTAAGATGCAGCATGGTGGATGAGAGACCCTGACTTGCCTGGGCTCACCTCTCAGCTCTCCTCTTAACTAGTGGCAGATAGCCTGCTTCCTCTCTGGGCCTCATCTGTAAACTGGACATAATATTCATAACTAGTACCTCCATCATGGGATTGTCCAAATGCCCTGTAAATGAATTAATATACATACAGTACTTGGAGGACTTCCCTGGTAGCTCAGCTGGTAGAGAATCCATGTGCAATGCAGGAGAGACCCGGGTTCAATTCCTGGATTGGGAAGATCCCCTGGAGAAGAGATAGTCTACCCACTCCAGTATTCTTGGGTTTCCCTGGTGGCTCAGACAGTAAAGAATCTGCCTGCAATGTGGGAGACCTGGGTTTGATCCCTGGGTTGGGAAAAATCCCTTGGTGGAGGACATGGCAACCCACTCCAGTATTCTTGCCTGGAGTATCCCATGGACAGAGGAGCCTGGCGGGCTACAGTCCGTGGGGTCTCAGAGAGTCAGACCCAACTGAGCGACTGAGCCCAGCACAGTACTTGGGACAGTGCCCAGTGCACACATATGCCTTCCCACTTTCTTTGGGTTATTGCTGTTGCTGTCACACTTTGCATGTTGCAGCTTCGTTACCCAGACTCCAAAGTGTGCATAGTAAAGAGTAGGAATTGGATCTCAGTGGAAGCTGATTATTTCAAATGAAAGAGAGGAAGGAGTCACAGGTTTAAGGCTTTGATGAATGGGAGAAAACCTTTAACCGAGACAGAAATGCTGGGAGGGATGAGCTGGAATTGCCCACAATAGTGTTATTTCTTTGGCTACCTGATATGGCGAGATGACTCACTGGAAAAGACCCTGATGCTGGGAAAGACTGAAGGCAGGAGAAGGAGATGACACAGGATGAGATGGTTGGATGTCATCATTGACCCAATGGACAAGAGTTTGAGCAAATTCCAGGAGACAGTGAATGACGGGAAAGCCTGGCGTGCTGCAGTCCATGGGTTCGCAAAGAATCGAACACAACTGAGTGACTGAACAACAACGTATTATCTCGCTAGCTTGCAAATTAATCTGCTGGGATGGGAACATGTTTCTTTTTGGTAATAATTTTTGACTAAAATAAATAGAAGATATGAAACCTCAACCAGTTTTTGAGACATTGTTCCAACTATGTATTATGTATTTCTTAGCAATTCCTAGTGTCAGGCCCTAGACAACCAATGCTGGGCTCTTTTTTGAGTTTACAAGGTTCTTCCAACACAGGTTTTAAAATCAGGCTTTCTCATAATTTAAATTTTAGTCTTAAAAGCCAGGGAATATCAGCATCATCAAATAAGAGAGAATAGTGCTGAATGAATCCCCATTTCTTGGGACAAAGTGACCAAAGGATAAAAGTATGAAAATGGTTTGAAACACCAGGACTATGACATAACCTCAAAGGCAGTGACTTCTCTTACCATACCTGCGTGTTTTGTTGGAGCAGACAAATGTCAAAAACCCAGGGTCTTGAAGTTTATACAGAGTTCATTTCAACAAAATACTGATAATTTGCTCTCAGTTTTTTTTTAAGTTGTATATGCTGGTACTAAAAGAGGAACACTTATTTTTTGCATGCTAAGAGTTTCCACTCAAAAATAAGAGGAAAAACAATGCGTAATATAAAAGCTATAGTATTTGGCAAGAATTACAAACGATATGCTTTGGAGGGGGTGTGGATCATATAAGGAAAAGACTAGCTGAAGAAGTTTTAAATAAAAGATCTTGTAGAGGAAGCAGTTTTTGATGTAGAGCTAATTGGGCTTCCCTGGTGGCTCAGGCAGTAAAGAATCTGCCTGCAGTGCAGGAGACCAGGGTTCCATCCCTGGGTCAAGAAGATCCCCTGGAGAAGGGCATGGCTACTACTCCAGTATTCCTGCCTGGAGAATCCCATGGACAGAGGAGCATGGTGGGCTACAGTTCATGGGGTCACAATGAGTCAGACATGACTCAGTAACTAACACTTTCACTTTTCACTTAAGGGAGAAGTAAAAGTTGGGGCAAGCATAGAGTGCTGGGACAATGGGAGCCTTCCCGTAAGAGGCAGAACTTGAACACAGGCTTGAAAGTATAGTTCAAAGATAGGGAGGATTGCCATACAGTGGAACTGCTTTATAACACCAGTGTGGGTAGGGAAATGTTGGCATTTGCAGGTAGACTCAGCATACGAAATGCAGTCAAGCCCAGGGGTGATATTAATGAAGACTTTGACTTTTTTTACTCCAAGGGAAATGGAAAACCCTTGCAGGTTTTGAGCAGAGTCACCTGATCTGGCAGGAGCACTACTAAGGGTAAGCATGTTGTTCTAGGAACAAAACAGAGCTCTTTATCTGGCCTTCCAGGATCAGGAGGCTTCCTGGAAAATAGCCAAGAGACAAGTGTGAAAAGAGCAGAGAGATTAGCTCAAGCTAAGGTCCAGAGGTGAGCTCCAGCATGGAAGGAGAGGTTGGGGCTGGTCACTTGGTTGGGCCTTGTGCAATGTGAAGGGATTTGAACTTGATCCTGAGGGCAGTGGGGAGCCAGCAAAGGTTTTTATGGACATGGTAAGTGACATGTCCCTTATACAGACCACTCGGGTGGCTGTGCAGAGGAGGGCAAGACAGGAGGCAGGAAGACCAGCTGAAGGAATCTGGAAGTGCCTGCATTAATACTGGTGGCCTGCATTAAGTCAGCATCAATGGAGAAAAGGAGCCAGATTCTAGAGTCATCACCAAGGAGAAGTCACCAGGAGTTTGTGATGCAGTGGCTATTGAGAATGAGGAAGGGAGAAGGGTCTGAGATGGCCTTCAGGTCCTTGGGCATGGAGATAGCTGCCAGCATATGATGACCGAATTGATGCTCTGGATGAGATGACTTTGACAGACGGAGCTTCTATGGATGTACGGAATAGGCCCAGACTCCCCTATCACCTATAGCCATAATGAATGGGCCCAAACTCTGCTTCACCTCCTGATAAGGATATGATGCTGTGGGAAGCAGCTCTGTATTCCAGGTAACAGTCCTGGATCTGTAGACAGTTGTTTAAGAAACCAGAAAAAGAGGATAGAAAGTCCATTTTTAATAGTATACAGTATTTGAACTTCTGAAAATGAGAAATAAAACTGTTAGATCTCAAAATGCCTCATTATGTAACAGCCTGGCTTGTGTACATTTGGGGTACAGGGAACATTGTGTCAGGCCTGACAGGGGAGAGTTCACGTTCTCTGAAAATATTTCCTGTGTCTCTGTTGGATCTCAGGCTCTCTCTTCTACATAAAGATGGTAGCAGCAGGAGGAAATGAATGCCAGTTCTGGCTGTTCTTGGAATTCAGATTTAGTAAAGAAATGCAAGTACGCAGGCTACTGATCCCTGTCTGCCCCCAAGTATAGAGAAAGAAGGGCGGCTGAGAGCAGGGCTAAGAAACAAGCTGTGTGCCTGGAAGCCTGAGTGCTAATTTGAGTTTAACAGCCCCATTGGAGAAGTCACCTTTAGGAGACTGCAAGGCTGGAATCGTACTGCATTGATTGGGTTAAGATCATCTTTGAGACAAACAACCTGCTAGATTTTGATTAGTTTTTCTCACAGAAACTGATATCAATCAAACAGATTAGTAATGACATAGGACAGCAGGGTCACAGTAGCAGGTCAACGTGCATTTCACTCCATTTGGGCTGGACTGCCATCCTCCTCTCTCAAACTATACTGAACCCTGATCAACTCATTTGCTGGAACGACAAATGGATATGCAAAAGCTCTTATAATTCATCAAGACAGGAGGACAGATGGCTCGTTGTCCTTGGCCCACTTAGTACTGTCCTAATCTTCCTGGTTTACTTCAGTTTTTCAGCCTGTATTTGGAAGGGCCATGGTCTAAATTTGCATTACTCTTCTACCACTTTGCATCTTTTAAGGATCCGGGCTATTCCATGGGAAGCTTGCTTTAGAAAAACTGAGTCAACAAAAGCTTTGTGTGGAACTCACAAATTGTTACATTCAATAGCAATGTTAAGAAAGAACAGGAGCAAACGTTCAAATGATAGCTCAGTTCCTTGTTTTGTACATAGCGGGGGCAGGCAAGCCTGTTGGGTATATTTGCCATAGAAAAAGTATTCAGGAGTGACTCTCTCACTCATTTTTTTAAGTGAAGTTGCTAATAAGCAGGATTTACAGAGAGTAAAAGACCCAGTGAATATATGAAAATCTTCTCTTTCGTGTTTCTGTATCCAGTAACCACAGTAACCAGACCTCTTAGGCTTGATTTTTAAGAAAGCAAATTACGAATGAACTGTTAATAAATATTGCAGGTGGAGTAGAAACACCCACCACAGCAAAATATGGTCTTCAATGTGCTGATGAATATGTCCTTAGATGTCCTTTTGTACAAAACCAGTTGAGCTGTGGTCCCCTTAACTATGAAGTTAGTTATGTGCTCTTTCCTACCTCACAGAAGACTGAGGATAACTTTACTAATACCAGGTGAGGGAGCGCCCTCTAGTGGGACATCATCAGGGCAGACAGTCAGTTCAGTTCCTTTCAGTCGCTCAGTCATGTCTTTGTGACCCCATGGACTGCAGCACACCAGGCCTCCCTGTCCACCACCAGCCACTCCCAGAGTTTACTCAGACTCATGTCCATTGAGCCGATGATGCCATCCAACCATCTCATCCTCTTTCGCCCCCTTCTCCTCCTGCCTTCAATCTTTCCAGCATCAGGATTTTTTCCAGTGAGTCAGTTCTTCTCATCAGGTGACCAAAGTATTGGAGTTTCAGCTTCAGCATCAGTCCTTCCAATGAATATTCATGACTGATTTCCTTTAGGATGGACTGGTTGGATCTCCTTGCAGTCCAAGGGACTCTCAAGAGTCTTCGCCAACACCACCGTTCAAAAGCATTAATTCTTCGGTGCTCAACTTTTTTTATAGTCCAACTCTCACATCCATACATGACTACTGGAAAAACATAGCTTTGACTAGATGGATCTTTGTTGGCAGACAGTGGCACACGGAAAAAAAGGCAGCAAAGAAGAATGTGGGGCTTCACAGGCAGCGCTAATGGTAAAGAATCCACCTGCCAATGCAGGAGGCCCAGGAGATGTGAGTTGGATCCCTGGGTCAGGAAGATCCCCTGGAGGAGGAAATGGCAACCCACTCCAGTGTTCTTGCCTGGAGAATCCCATGGACAGAGGAGTCTATGGGGTCACAGAGTCAGACACAACTGAACACACACACACACACACACACACACACAGAAGGATGTTGAAACGTGATGGGACCTGCCATACCCTCCAGGTGATTTGGAAGATGTTTATCAACAAGTCTGTCATGTGGAATTGACAAGAATGTACTGAGGCTTGTGCTCAGTAGAAACGCAAATTCACATCATTATTCCAGGGCTTCCCTGATGGCCGGCTCAGTGGTGGGGAATCCACCGGCCAGTGCAGGAAACACAGGCTCAACCCCTGATCCAGGAAGACCCCGCATGCCGTAGATCAACTGTGCCACAACTATTGGGCTTGTGCTCTAGAGCCCAGGAGCCACAGCTGCTGAGCTCATGTGCTGAAACCGCGGAAGCCCGCAAGCCCTAGAGCCCCTGCTCTTTACCAAGAGCAGCCACTCCCACGAGAAGCCTGCACACCGCCACTAGGGAGCAGCCCCCACTCTCTGCCTGAGAAGCAATGAGGACCTAGTACCGTCCCCCAAAACCACTCCAGGGCTTCATGGCACCCACTTTTAAAGCTCGGGATGGGCAAGGTTAAGGAATGGGGCGTGCATTTGGGTAACCAGTTTAAAGATGGAGTTTAAAGACGGTAAGATGAACACCCACACCCCCACTTGGGGATTGTTAGAGTATGGTTCCAGTTGCTTCTTTTAACAGAAGAATGCAAGTCATTGTATTGTTTATCTCGTAACTAGGAAGAAAATTACAAAACACTTTCACCCCCTAATCCCGCAACTGTAATGCTAGATTTTTACAAAAATGTTCATACTTCCCTTGACGAGGGTCATGATATTTCTGTTTGCCTTTTATTCCTGTTACTAATTGTTTCTAAATACAAGAGTAAATGTTATAAATCTTAAAATTTTGAAGTCTAAAATGACTCAAGGGCTAATGGTTTATAGAGAAAGAGTTTAGAGACCGTCTTGTGTGGGAAATATCCTGCTGCACATGTGCATTCGCACAGATACGCGTAAAGATGTGTGTCGTTAGGACTGGGACCTCTGGCTCATAGCTCAGTTGTTGACCATCATCAGTGAGCTCTTCTCAAGAGGTCAAAAGCATGTTTCCAGGCGACAAGAAACTGACTTTGGAGCTTGTGCCCTTCAAAGCCTGTGTAAGATGCGTCACCTGGGCCATGGAGTCAGCTGGTGAAAATGCGGACTCGCCACCTTTTAACTAAAACCGCAGTTGCCTTCATTTCCAGTCTGAGAGAGACACTGGAGAGTCTCTGGTGGTTCTTTTTGGCAAGTGGCCATGTGGAGAAAATGGCTATTGCAAGAGCTCGTATAAGTTCTGTCTGTCCTTCAAGGACCATCTAAGGTCTCCTGCCTTCCTCAAAGCCTGCTGAGCCTGATAAATACATCCTTTCTGAACTCTTGGAGTCCTCCTCTCTGTGCGACTCACGTGGACACGCAGTCATATGCTGTGCATGAGTGTACCGTCTCCCTGGTACCTGCTTATGCCCTTGAGAGCAAGACCAGTGTGTTATGCATCCTGGGTTTAGTTCATTCACACTCATTCATTCATTCATCCAGTAAACAGTTTTTGAGCCTATCTAGGACCAAGTTTTCCAAAAAGGCAATGGCACCCCACTCCAGTACTCTTGCCTGGAGAATCCGAGGGACGGGGGAGCCTGGTGGGCTGCCATCTATGGGGTCGCACAGAGTCGGACACGACTGAAGCGACTTAGCAGCAGCAGCAGCAGCAGCAGGGCCAAGTTTTACTCGCGGGGGAGGTATTAGTGAAAAAAATGAACAAAATCTCTTTCCTAAGAGAGTCTTGTGGGGGTGGTGAATCTGCAACTCATAACCACAATTGGAAATTTTCCACAAGGAATGGTAAGTATAAATGTATACACTGTGACAAACTTACAGGGGATAAAAGGAATATGGTGCTCTAAGAGAGAACCCTGGGTAGCCTTATTTAGGTTAGGCACCAGAAAAGACCTCCAAAGTGATGTTTAAGCTGAAAACCAAAGACATGGTATTCCCCACACAGCAGGTGCTAGAAAGTATTTCTCACCTTGAGAAATGTTTAACCAGATCTTAGGTCATGTAAGATAAACCTTCTAATTGTGGAGGGTCCTCCTGGCTATGTCTTCTAGTGTGACCCCCGCCTCCCTTATTTGCCACCAACCTGTGTATCTTCTTTCTGCTGCTCCCTGGTTCTGATAGCCCATGAAGACCCCGCTGTATCAGCACAAGCTATAGTGGAAGTGAAACGATCGGACCTCAGTGTTACTTGCAGAGGTTATTCTCGTGAACATATTTACAAAGCATTTTCGTAGCCCAGAGAATACTTGCTCTAACTACAGCACCATGACCTTGACCTCTGTAGTGCTTCAAAATAAAAAGCACGTGGCCTTTGGAATTCAGCAGATCTGGGTTAGGACCTAGCCCTGTGACTGGGAAGAGATTCATAGTCCTTTCTCACCTGTAAGATGAAGGTAAACTCACTTGAAACTCACAAGATTTTGTGAGAATTAAAGTAACACACTCAGACACAGAGAAGAAAGCAGTCACTAAACTTTCATTGCCATCTCCTGCACTTCTTTCTTTCTGAATTTGGTCCAGGAGGGGACCTGGGGACACCAGGCAGGGTAATTATTCAGAACCTGAGAGCCAGAGTCAGGAACACACAGCCAGAAGCCCAGATAAGTGGATGGGGCTCACCTATGAGGAGGAAAAGGGGCCATGAATTAGGGCTCTTTAAGATTATGGGAGTCTCAGCACAAGAAAGAATCCGTTCTGGGTCCCCAGGGAGAAGGATGTGAGCAGGGCAGGAGGTAAGCCTCCCGCAAGACCTAAGACCCCTAGATAACTGCACTGGTGAGAGTGATGCAGGGGAGAGCAAACAGGGAAGGCAGAAAAGCATGGGAGGGGAAACTTACCTCAGATAGGACATATGGCTTACCTGCAAATGTTATATGGAATTATAATCAAATCCTCTTATTCCCTTACAGGTAAGTGCAGATGCTTCCAGCTTGAGAAAGGCAGATGCCAAAGGTCGGAGTGCACTGTTGGCTGATATCCAGCAAGGGACTCGCCTCCGAAAAGTCACGCAGATCAATGACCGCAGTGCCCCGCAGATTGAGGGTAAGTGAGCATCTGGCCTGCTAAGAGCCAAGGGCAGGCCATATGAGGCTCAGCCAGACACTGGCTTTCTCAGGACAGGGCCACAAGTGCTAATCAGGACACATATCTGGTCATCTCAGACCTGCTCGGTGTACAGTATACATGGGTGAGAGAATCAGAGCTACCTTTCCTGATCTGCTGATGATGTTTAGCATATCTACCATCAACTTTCAAATGCTTTAAAAAAAAAAAAAAAAACCTCATGGTAAAATAATTATTTTAACTGTTTTAAAATAACACAATATAAAACTCATCATTTTGACCATTTTAAAGTGTCCAATTCAGTGGCAATTATATATTCAGTGTTGTTGCAACCATCACCCCTGTCTAGTTCCAGACCATTTCCATCACACCAATAGGAAACCTATACCCATTAGCTAGTGAGGTGATGGAATTCCAGCTAAGATGATGCTGTGAAAGTGCTACACTCAATATGCCAGCAAATTTGGAAAACTCAGCAGTGGCCACAGGACTGGAAAAGGTCAGCTTTCATTCCAGTCACAAAGAAAGACAATGCCAAAGAATGTTCAAACTGCTGCACAATTGCACTCTCACATGCTAGCAAAGTAATGCTGAAAATTCTCCAAGCGAGGCTTTAACAGTAGGTGAACCAAGAATTTCCAGGTATTCAAGCTGGATTTAGAAAAGGCAGGGGAACCAGAGATCAAATTGCCTACATCTGTTGGATCATAGAAAAAGCAAGAGAATTCCAGAAAAACATCTACTTCTGCTTTATTGACTATGCTAAAGCCTTTAACTGTGTGTATCACAACAAACTGTGTAAAATTCTTAAAGAAATGGGAATTCCAGACCACCTTACTGGCCTCCTGAGAAATCTGTATGCAGTTAAGAAACAACACCTAGAACCAGACATGTAACAATGGACTGGTTCCAAATTGGGAAAGGAGTACGTCAAGGCTGTATATTGTCACCCTGCTTATTTAACTTCTATGCAGAGTGTATCATGTGAAATGCTGGGCTGCACAAACTAGAATCAAGATTGCCAGGAGAAATATCAATAACCTCAGATATGCAGATGCCACCACCCTTATGGCAGAAAGTGAAGAGGAACTAAAGAGCCTCTCGATGAAAATGAAAGAGGAGAGTGAAAAAGCTGGCTTAAAACCCAACATTCAAAAAATGAAGATCTTGGCATCCGGTCCCATCACTTCATGGCAAATAGATGTGGAAACAATGGAAACAGTGAGAGACTATTTTCTTGGGCTCCAGAATCACTGCAGATGATGACTGCAGCCATGAAATTAAAAGACGCTTACTCCTTGGAAGAAACACTATGACCATTCTAGACAGCATATTAAAAAGCAGAGACATTACTTTGCCAGCGAAGGTCAATATAGTCAAAGCTATGGTTTCTCCAGTGGTCATGTATGCATGTGAGAGTTGGACCATAAAGAAGGCTGAGCACTGAAGAATTGACGCTTTTGAACCATGGTATTGGAGAAGACTCTTGAGAGTCCCTTGGACTCCAAGGAGATTGAACCAGTCAATCCTAAAGGAAATCAACAGTGAATATTCAATGGAAGGACTGATGCTGAAGCTGAAACTCTAATACTTTGGTCACTTGATGAGAAGAACTGACTCACTGGACAAGACCCTGATGCTGGGAAAGATTGAAGGCAGGAGGAAAAGGGGATGACAGAGGATGAGATGGTTGGATGGTATCACCGACTCAATGGACATGAATTTGAGCAAGCTCCAGGAGTTGGTGATGAACAGGAAAGCCTGGCGTGCTGCAATCCATGGGGTCACAAAGAGTCGGACATGACTAAGCAACAGAACTGAACTGAACTGAAGATTTGATCGTTTGGATGTATTTATCCACTGTGAAGTAACATTTAAAGATCACTTATGCTGTGTCAACATAATCCTCAAATTGAATGAGCAAAAAATTCAAGTCTCAACCCTAACAAATGCAAAGATTTTATTTTCCATAAGGAAGAATATTTCTGCCGAATTCTCTCACAGAATCATATGACTATAAGTTTCTATGTCTTCTAGAGTATGATGGAGTAAAAGGATCCTTGTTCCTGCCATCAGATGACCCATGCTGAGTTCTGATTCTGCCACCGTGCATACCAGGGAACCTCTCTGAGACTCAGTTTGCTCATCTGCAAAATGGGGGGAGATAATAGTACCTGAAAACCTGAAGATTTTGGTCAAGATTGTTGAAGGCTGAAATAATATTACAGTGAAAGTGAACATGAAAGTCCCTCAGTTATGTCGAACTCTTTGTGACCCTGTGGACTATATAGTCCATGGAATTCTCTAGGCCTGAATACTACAGTGGGTAGCCTTTCCCTTCTCAAGGGTATCTTCCCAACCCAGGGATTGAACCCAGGTCTCCCACATTGCAGGCGGATTCTTTACCAGCTGAGCCACAAGGGAAGCCCAGTATATACAAAGTATGGCACAAACCAGTACAATATTGTAAAGTAATTAGCCTCCAATTAAAATAAATAAATTTAAAAAAGAAAACAAAAGTAAAAAAAATGAAATATATTCAAATATAAGGTATTATTATGGCTCCATATATTTTGCAATGATACATGATGGTTATTCTCAAAGATAGTCCTAAAATATAATTGTATCTAATATCTATAATTATATATGTCAATAGGCAAATTATTTTAAGAAACATTTTCAGCACTGATACAATAAAAATTAGTTCTGGCTAGACCCACCATCTAATTAGTTAAGCCTAACTCAGTGGACATGAATTTGAGCCAACTCTGGGAGCAGTGGAGGACAGAAGAGCCTGGCATGCTGCAGTCCATGGGATCACAAAAAATTGGACATGACTTAGTGACTGAACAACAAACAAGTTAACAGATCAATTCATTTTATTGGGACACTCATTTCTTTATCATTCCAGTGAAGAGGTAATGTTTAATGTTAATACTAGGAATAATCTGGCCACATTCCTCCACCAGTAGGCACTGTGCCCTGATTTCTCTGTGCATATTAGCTTCAGGCTGTGAACAATGTCTGCCAGAAATTCTTGTAAGCTCAGTGTCTTCTCATTTTATGTAGTTGCTAATCACACACATCTGGAAGGCTGGAATTAGTGACATCTCTCAGGAGCTCAGGAGCTTTCTTTCCCATAGGAAAAAAAAAAAAAGTGCAGGGAAAAGCAGTAGGCCCAGGGAGTGGGAGCTGGGGAGACAGAGAATGAAAATGCCAAAGAAGAAATCACTGCAGACCTTTACTTCCTGCTTGCAAATCCTGGACCAGGCTCTGTGGACCAGAAGTTAAAATTATTGCCTAAATTAAATCTATGGGTTTTCTTCGTCTAGTCCTCCCACAACAGTCGAGTGAAAATGGGGTCAGCTCTTTACCTACAGTGTTTGGGTTTTCTAATTTAAAAGGTGACATCTACTAAATGGTCTTCCCAGGTGGCTCAGTGGTAAAGAATCTGCCTGCCCATGAAGGAGACGCAGGTTCAGTCCCTGGGTTGGGAAGATCCCCTGGAAGAGGAAATGGCAACCCACTCCAATATTCTTGCCTGAAAAAATCCCCTGGCAGAGGAGCCTGGCGGGCTACAGTTGATGGGATTACAAAGAGCCCACAGACTGCGCGCACACACACATCTACTAAATGGCAGTATAGAGATGCCTGTGTTTTGATCCTTTTTCAGAATGGTTACTACTGATGGGTTTTTGGTAGCCTGAAGAGGGGGTCAGACAGGCCAGAGCACAAGGCAGGGGTTCTTGAGAAAGATGTTGAGTAGGAAAAGGGTAACACTGGTGGGGGGAGAAGGGAAGGCTGCCACGGGCAGTGTTAGACCATGGCCAGGGTGAGAGCTGGCCGCTCAGGTCCACATCTACTTGCCTCTTCTCTCTCCAGGTTCTAAAGGAACCAACAAAGAAGGAGGAGGTCCTGCAAATTCTCGAGGAGGGAGCACACCTCCAGCCCTGGGAGATCTGTTTGCTGGTGGTTTTCCAGTTTTACGACCGGCAGGCCAGAGGGATGCAGCAGGTAAGGAAGAGTTCAAATTGGCTGCGTTTGACTCTTATCTCCTTGCCTTGCAGAACCAACAGGGCAGTCCTCACTGCCCATAAGTGACATGTTTAGAGTGAATAGTCATGTGGTAGGAGATCACCTCTTTGGAAGCATAAGTACTAGAAGTTTTCAAAACACAGAACTGTTTCTAAGGGATCTTTGAAATCCTCATCCTGTTTAAATCATCCCATTGTGATCACTGAAGAAGGAGTTGCCATAGTGTGGCGTGTTTAGCAATGGTGTGATCGTGGCCCACACTGCAAAGTATGGATGTAAATCACAATAGAAGGTCTTCGTGACGTCACTGTGGACTCACTGGCAGTGTGAGCTGTGATGGGTCTCTAGCATCATGTCTGTTAGGTGTTGCCATGTAACAAACCCTAGACATCACTGGCTTGTATAGAATGTGTAATGAGACTTCCATGCAATACGAGGTCTCCTGGAAACATACACAGATGGAAGGAGGAAGACATATTTCATCTTTTGATAAACACCCAGGCTCAAAAGCTGATTCCTTTCATGTCAGCAAAGCCCCCGTGATGCTCTCGAGGTGGCCTTTCCCTACCGCTTCATGGTCTGTTCTTGTGTTTCCAGCTGGATTTCGAGGGCTTGCGTTCATGTGATGAAGGAAACCCTTCGCTTGGTGCTCACTCTCGGAGCCCTGTCTGCTGCCTGGTTTCCTCGCCAGAGCTGATTCTGACTCCTGTGGGTCTCCCCTTGAACACACTCTGCTCAGCTCTCTGCTTCATCCCAGAATGGGCATGCACACAAGCTGGGCAAGGATTTGTGCTGTCCTTGCTTCTGTTGCTCACATGGTGATACAAACGGGTTTGCCCATCTCTCATAAGGTTGGCCATTTAGTAAGTAGAGGCTCCTGTACTTTAACTGACCCACTTTAAGGGTTTTGGAATCTCAGATACATGGTGCTCTCAGACACTTAAAAACTTAAGATTAGTTATTCAGGGATTGATTCTGCTACTCAAACTTGTTACCTCTTTAAAGTCATCTGGCTGGTGGGTAGAGAGGGAGGCCTTGCCTTGTCTGGAGAGCTGCCTAGGTCCTCCATCTTCATCCCTGTGGACTACTGAAAACAGGCTGGAACACTTGGAGGCAGGAATTTCTGAGGCTCACACCTACCCTGGACCTTATAGAAAATGTCTCATGCTGGAATCACAGGTGGTAGATCCTGACCCTGAAAAGGCCAGGTGGGGACCTCCTGGTGCTGCTCATGGACAGTCAGCCATTCTGGCAATGCTTGCCTTAGCACCCTGGTGGAACCAAGTCCGCCAGGGTGGATGCATATGTGCAAAGATATTATCTCCTCCACAGCCATCTAAAAGAAAATTTCAACAGAGGAAAAATGACATCTCCACCCTGCCTCCAGAAGAGCGTTCCACAGTTGAGACTCATGTCATGAGTCACGTGTCCAGGTGGATGTCGCATCATAGCCAGAGTAGGGTCATCCGTTTGGAAAGCCAGAGTTATTGTGGTCCTGCTCACTTAGTTTTAGCCCCCGAGTCACCTCTTCCATGCCCTTCCATGATCGGCCTGACTTTTGGCACCAAGTACTTTTAGCACCTGGTTTGGTAAACACACTGGAGACTCAGGGACTGAAAAGCTCAGAACCACCAACAGCTGCTGGCATTATAATTTGATATGAAACCTGTGTTTCCTATTCTGCAGCACCAGGAAGCTGAAGTTGTGAGAAGCAAACATTTTCTAGTGGTTTCCAAATATTTTCATAGAGATTATACACGTGCTGAAAAATGTATTCCCAAAAATTCCTTTTAGGGAAAGTGTATTTATTTGGAAGAAATGTTTTAATATGCCTCCTAAGTGGAGTGATACTCCAAGGACATATTTAAGTGACTGCAGAACTTTTGTGCAGTAAACAAAAGGGACTTTTTTTTACTTTGAAGTGACAGAGGGGAAAAAAGGGTAAGAAGTGGCAAGTAGGGTGAAAGTGTGTGCAAAGAGTGAGGAGGCCCCAACCAGGGAGCACCCTCCACCCAAGTCTTCCATGACATCCACCAAACACAAATGCTTACTGTGAGCAAGTTGTTGTTGCTGTTGGCATTGGATTTAAAGAGACATTGGATTTCAATTTGGGGTTGATGTGGTGAAGGATCTACACGGTAAGAAAGCCAGGAGATCAGGAGACAGCAAGCCGCTTAGAAATGGGCAAAAGCCCTTGGGAAAGGGATCTTTGATTTTCCAGAGGGTATGGAACTGGGAGGTTCAAGGTCATTGGACCCGCATCCCCAAAGCAGGGTGTATTCCCATTGATTTTCCAATCACCTAATATATTCAGGGAATCTTGAATCTCCTCTCAAGTCAGAAACAAAGTCCATGTTCACAAACCGCTGGAGTGAGGAAAACCTCCCTCGTCTGGAGCTTCTGGTTGGTACACCCGCAGACACGGCTGACCGGCCTAGAGCATAACAGGGTGAGGGTGAGGGTGAGGGTGAGGGTGGCCTTGAGAGGAGGAAGGGTGAAGGAGGTCAGGGCAGCCCTACATCCTGGTTGGAGGGTGGAGGTGGGATACAGCAGGCAGCTGGTGCCACAGCCGCAGTCTGGCAGCTCCAGCCAGGCTTGTCTCACCGGAGGCCAGTGTGCTTCTGCAGGGCAGGGCCTTGGGCCGGCCCTCTTGGGTGCCAGCTGCTCCACCTGCAGCCTCCAGCGGACATGCCAGAGGAGAATGACCAGCATGCGGTTCACTGAGGTCGTGCTGGACAGAGCCCCTCGCTAGGGCGCACACCCTGGGGCCTCTCCCAGTTCCACCCGCTGAGCTAACCCAGAATTCTTTCGCTTTCAGGTGGCAAGACCGGCCAGGGCCCTGGCTCCCTAGCGCCTTCCCCACGGCTTCCCGCCAAGACTATCAGCGGCCCGTTCAACCCCCCTGCGTCTCCCAGGCTCGGCAACGCCTCTGAGGGGCACGGCGTGGCCAGGGCGGCGCCCCCTCGCCCCAGCATGCCCGCTCCACCTCCCCCCACCCCGCCCCCTCCGCCCCTGCCGCCGTCCTCCCCGGTCAAAGCTCCGCTGGTGTCCCCCCCTGGCCCACCGACCAAAGGGAGCCCCCCGGTGGTTCCACCGCCTCTGCTCTGCACACCGCCGCCTCCTCCCCCGCCACCCCCGCCACCCCCGCCGCCCCCGGCCTTGGGTCCCAGTGACAAGTCAGCGAAGCCCCAGCTAGCCCCCTTGCACCTACCGCCCGTCCCGCCCCCGCTCCCTCTGCTCCCTCCCTGTGGGCACCCCGGGCTCAATGCAGACGCTGCCAGCCCGGCCCAAGATGTACGGGAGCCTCCCGCCCCGCCGCCCCTGCCACCTCCACTCCCCCTTTACGCCTCATGCACCCCCAGATCCTCTTTGCCTGCGCCCCCTTTGCCAAGTGCTAACAGCAGCAGTGAAGTCCCACCCCCGCTGCCCCCCAAGTCCCCCAGCTTCCAGGCCCACCCACCCAAGCCCAGCGGGCAGGCCTTGCCAGCGCCACCCGCCCCTCCGGGATCTCAGCCATTCCTGCAGAAGAAGAGGCCAGGCCGAGGCCCCGGTAAGCACTGCTGTTGGGTGGTCGTCTCGGAGGATCATTTTTTTTGACCGTTGGCAGCAGCTCTGGAGGTACTATGGACACCCCCAGAGGCCTGCACCTGTGGCCCACTTGAGAAAACCTCCAGGATGTCTTAACTCTGAATTTTGTTTTAGATCAGACCTGTTCAGTGCCCTGTGGAGCAAGAGAAACTTGTTTTATATGACTTTATGCTGAGGTATTCAGGTTAGAGACAGGAAACCAGGGTAAGGGAGGCTGGAAGACTTGTCCAAGGTGGTGCAGACCACAAGCTAGGGATTCTGGCCTTAATCACCTTGCCATGACTAGCTGTGTGACCCAGGGCGATTCCTCAGCCTCTTTGTGCTTTCTTTCCATCTGTGAAATGGGCATAGAAATGATTCTCCCCTCATGCAGTTGTCAGAACAGTGAGATCTAGAAAAGTCTATTCGTTTTTACTATCACCATTCCCCTGGTTGGGACAGCTATAAGTGCAATTGTTTCCAGAACCAGCTCTCCTGTGTAATTTTTGTCTGAGTTATAGTCTGGCTTCCAGCCACGATTTTCATTGATCCTGGGTAGATTAGTTTAGCATTCTGCCATATTTTTGGCAGGTTCTCCAGCTGACTCAGGAAAACTGAGGGTCCATATTTTCAGCCAAACTTTAAAAATAATCCCTTCATGTTTCCAGCAGAGATGATCTGGATTGAATATACATGCTCCATGACTATGATTTCCATGAAGTGATGAGGCTTCAGTCACCTTTGGTGTGCTTCTAAATGGAAATCACACTGCACATTCACACACACCCATGTACACACACACATACACACATGCATGCTGAGTCTTTGTGACCCTAGACTGTAGCCCGCCAGGCTCCTCTGTCCACGGGGATTCTCCAGGCACGAATACTGGAGTGGGTTGCCGTGCCCTCCTCCAGAGGATCTTCCTGACCCAGGGATCGAACTCACATCTCTTGCAATTCCTGCGTTGCAGGCAGATTCTTTACCACTGAGCCATAGGGCAAGCACCCCCACACACACAGACACACACATACACTAATAAATATATGCACACACTCATCAAAACCTACATCCACACACATAGCCCAACATATATCCACAATTATACACACAGGCTCGTATTCCTTGATTTTTCAGAAAAAAAATTTTTTGAGAAGATATTCTTTTTATTAATTGAAGCATAATTGATTTAAAATGTTATATTAGTTTCAGGTATACAACATAGTGAGTCTATATTTTTATAGAGGATACTTCATTTAAAGTTACTGTAAGATATTGGCTATGTTCCTAGAGCTGTACATTACATCCTTGTGTCTTATTTATTTTATACTTTGTAGTGGGTACCTCTTAATCCCCTTCCCCTATCTTGCCCTGCCCCCACCCCTCCCTACTAGTAACCGCCAAGTTTACTACAAAGATAATTTTTATCTTTTATTTACAAAGATAATTCTCTGTATCTTTGAATCTGCAGAAAATCTTTTGATGTAGAAAGTTTCTTAAATATATATCCTTGAATTAAAAATAATACAAGCTCATTGTAGAGCAAATAGAAAAAAATGAAATCACCCATAATAACATCACCCAAAAGTAAAAACTATCATATTTGGATGTGTTTCTTTTTTTCTTTTAACATACCTACATATTTACATGGTTAATATGATTTTGTATATGCTATTTTCTATTCTGTTTTTATTTAAAATAATATTAAAAGCAATTTTGATGTAATTTGATATTTGTGAAATTGTTAAAATGTATCTATAAGCATATTAATATAATTGATATGTACCATATTTTTAGTGTTAAGATATTTGTTGATTCCATTTTTTGTTATTACAAATAATATTACAGGAAATACCTTATAGCAATTGTAGTCTACATTTTAGATTTTTGTTTTAAAGGATAAGTTCCTGAAAGGGAGTTCCTGGTACAAAAAGCAAGGATATTTTTAAGGCTTTTTATCACAAGAGATAAGATTTTAATCATTCTCTTCTCAACTGACTAATCATAATGTCCAGCATTAGTACTAGTGAGCCCCTTCTGAGGCTCATGATTCCTAAATGTTTAAGATAGGGTGAAAAAAATCAGTGCTTTAGATTCAGAGAGATCTGAGTTCAAATCCTGCCTTCCCACCCTCTTCTGTTTTTAATGCCCTTGAACCTTGCTTTTTTTAATTTGACAAATGGAAATAGTAACAATAACACCTTTTACAGAGGATTCTTATACATACCAAGTGAGGAAGTATGCCTGGAGTGCTTTGCATGGGGAGAGGGGTAGCTAGGGGCTCAGCAGCCTGACTTCCTTCTCTCTGACCAAGTGGAGAGGCAGCTTCTCACCCAGAAGAGAGGTCCACAGCCCCTTATCCTCTTTAGTCCCCTTGTGGGAACAAGTAAATCCTAGTGGATCCTGGTACAGAGGAAGGGAAGACAGGCAAGGAAGAGGAGGGAGACTGAGAAAGGGAAAGGCAAAGGGCGGAGCTGAGGGGCGAGGTGCACTGATGGCCTTAGGGAGGCCAGCTTTGGCGCTGCAAACCGGATGCCAGGATGGGTGCTTGTCTGGCCTCTTCCACTGTGTCTTTGGACCTGAAACTTGGCTTTCCACAAACAACACGAGGGTAATTTCTGCTCAGACCAACCACAGGGAATAGTAGGAGACTGTACTTGTGAACATCTTGGCACAGATACTGATGGTGCAGTTGTCATCACTTCAAGAGCAAGGTGAAGAGTCTAGTACCCGAGCTGATGTGCCAAAGCAGCAGGTTATGAACTGCCAAATGAGTCACCCGAAGAAGTCATGCAAAGGAGATCATCAGGGAAGAATTCACGAAGTAGGTGGGATTTGAGTTGGGCCCTGGGGGCCAGATAGGTTTTAAATTAACTGGAAGGAGAAACAAGGGACTAAAGTGCAGGAGAATGAGTGTGAGCAGAAACGCAAGGGCAGGAGCAAGCCCCCGCCAGCCTGCTCATCCAGTCCCACCCCAAGTCTCACCTATAGAGAGTCTTTCCCTTGCATAGGATTGTGCAGTATCTTCACTTCTTTGGGCTGTACCATCTGATGACAAGGGTTGATACTATCATAGCAGCTAATATTCATTGAGCCCCTACTACATGCCACTTTAATTAAATCAACTCACTTAATACAGTCCATGGAATTCTCCAGGCCAGAATACTGGAGTGGGTGGCCTTTCCCTTCTCCAGGGGTCTTCCCAACCCTGGGATCGAACCCAGGTCTCCCACATTGCAGGTGGATTCTTTATCAGCTGAGCCACTAAGGAAGCCCAAGAATACTGGAGTGGGTAGCCTATCCTTTCTCCAGCAGATCTTCCTGACTCAGGAATCGAACCTGGGTCTCCTGCATTGCAGGTGGATTCTTTATCATCTGAGCTACCAGGGAAGCCCAGCAATGTGTATATATATTATTATTCCCATTTTATGGATGAGGAAACTGAGGCACAGAGAGGTGGTGTTATTACTCCAGCAGGAGGACTGGGACACAGTCCCAAGAAGGTTGGCTCGAGAGGCTGCCATTTCATCATTGTATCATCTTACACCCAAAGATCTCAATACCTCACCTCTCCCAGAAGATTATAGCATCTACCATCCTAGCATCTTCCATCTGAAAGTCCTATATCTGAATACACCGTCATCTTCTCTGCCAGGGACCAGCGGGGGAAAACTCAACCCACCCCCAGCACCCCCTGCGAGGTCACCCACCACTGAGCTTTCCAGCAGGAGCCAGCAGGCCCTAGCCTGGACCCCGACCCAGCAGCCCGGAGGTCAGCTGCGGAATGGAAGCCTGAACATCATTGGTGAGTGGGGTGAAGAACCACCTACAGGTTGTGTTAAATAGGGTTTCTTTTGAGGCTTTCTGGGGGAGGGGTTCCAGAATCTACTCCCCAACCTTCTGGTTGAGACTACAGAGAGAGAAGAAACCCAACATTTAAGTTCTGTGTGTGTGTGTGTGCGTGCACATGTGCACACCTGTCTCCATGGAGAAATCAGACATAAGCCTGACAGACTGATCTGCACAAGGTGACAGGATGGATGGAAGGCCCACCAGCAGAGGAACAATTAAGGCAAACCTGTGGAACTAGGAAGGAAAGTCATCTAGGGTCAAATATTTTGACCAAAAATATTTGGACCCCTTGGTGGGCTGAGCTACTGTCACACCCAAACCCTAGATCACAAAGCAGGAACTCAACTCATAACAGAGCCACAAGACCCTTCTCCTCTTGCCATCAGGGGCTCATGGCAGAACCATTTGCTTCGGGAAGCCCTGATCCCCAACTGGACACAGGCTGGGCTTCTTCCCACCAGGCAGGCTGAGGACTCCTGTTCTTTCCACCCCTCTCCACCCAACCTAGAGTCCTCCTCAGGAGCACAGGAAGGACCGCAGGCCACAGGAACTTGGCTGGGCCTTTGTTGCTGCCAGATTCCCCACCTCTGACTGGGGGCCCTGGATAGGCCTGTGGCACTTCTGCTCCCTTTGGAAACTTCCTTAAGACATTGGTTGAAGGAAGTTGGGTGGATGATGGGAAAAGTCTGTGACTTCACTTGTCCTGATTCCCCCTTGTCCCAGATAAGTATTAATACTAAAGGTTAAGAGGTGAATGGATGTCTTAGAAGAGAATAGCCCTGCCATTAAAACCTTGCACTGAGCAGGCAAACCTGTTTGCTCCTGGAAATTATTAAAACTTGGATCATCATAGTAATGAGAGTGATTTTGCGATTTCCCTTGTGTGCAGATGACTTTGAATCTAAATTCACGTTCCATTCCATGGAAGATTTTCCTCCTCCGGATGAGTATAAACCATGCCAGAAGATTTACCCCAGCAAGATCCCCAGAAGTAAGTACCACCTCGCTAAGACTCCTGGTTTTCCCTGACCCTCCAGAATTAGGTGCTTGGGTGCACTGACGGGCCACAGGCTATACAAAGGAACTCTGAGTATCTACCTGGGCCTGGGTGGATGATGTGGCACCAAGAAGAAGGAGCAGGAAAGGAGCTGGTTTCAGGCAGAGACAAGTGGACGTGCCTGTGGGGTTGCAAGGGAGAGGTGACCTGGACCAGGTTGAGCAGGGGGTACTCAGGTCTGAGGCTGAGGGGTAAGGTCAGGAGTGGCAACCTGCTTTGCAGGTCATCAGAGCCTTATCCTAAGCCAGGGATTAGCAAATATTTTCTTTAAAGGGCCAGAGAGGACATGTCTGAGGTTCTGCTGGCCATCTGGTCTCTATGACAACAATTCAACTCTGCTGTTTGGGCATGACAGCAGCCATAGATTTCACATAAAGAAATGGGCGTTGCTGTCTGCCAGTAAAACTTTATTTGGGAAGGCAGGCACTGGCTGCATTTGGTCTGCTGGCTGTATTTTGCTAATCTCTGCCCTCAATCACTACAAAAGAAGAGTTTTAAAAGTCTTTCTGTTATATAGCCTTTCTCAGTAAGTGCTGTGTAGTTCTTCAGCCTTCAGACTCTAGTAGATTCTAATCCAAGTTGGCTACATTTGGAGCCCATGGTAACTAGTCTTATCCCTGAGAATAGAAGAAAAGCTTTACCCCACACAGCTTACCAGGGTACACAGGTGACAGTCTGTGCTGTGATCCTCTCCGTTCAGAGAAATGTTCAAATCAGTGTCCACACCAGAATAATCTCCTGGTCATCAAGAAGTAGTAGTTAAAAAATAAACCGAACCTACTCATGAGTGGACATCTTACAGACCAGAAAGGGCATTTGCCATTTCAAAAAGAAGATATGCTTTGGGAATGATATGGCATTGCTGGGCATGAAATATTGCAGGAGCCTCCTAGCACAATTAAATGAGCCTGTCCCTGCCATTCCTGGGCGCCACGGAGAAAACCTTGTTGATTATGTGAGTGTGAGCCTGATACAGTTCATGCTTATCTGATTACATTTCTTCTTACAGTTTTCCTCTTGTATTTCTGCCATTGACCTGTAACCCAAGATTAGAGGTCTTCATGGTCTGGGAGATGACTTTGGTTCCATCAGATGAGGCTATTTCCATGTTCTTTTGTGACATTTCTGGAGCTCTGTCTCTGCCTGCTTGCCTGCTTTCTCTCTGTGCTTCTGACGCACAGCACACAAACCCCCTAAGGCTTCGTGCTTTCAGTGCTGTCTTCCCTGTCTCCACTCTGCAAGTATGAGCTGTTTCTTTCTTTAGTAGATGACTTTGTCCAGCTTTTTAAATGTTTTTTAAAATGCATTAGGTTCCTCAATTCACTAAACAGAATTACCATATGACCTAGCAATTCCACTCCAAAGAATTGAAAGCAGGTGTTCAAACAAGATATCTGACAGGTATTCATAACTATTCACAATAGCCAAAAGGTGAAAAGTACCCGAATGCCCATCAAATGGTAAATAGATAAACCAAATGCGGTGGAGCCATGCAGTGAAATATTATTGGACAGTAAGAAGGAATGAAGCAGTGATACGTGCTCCAACATGGATGGACCCTGATAACACTATGCTAAGTGAAAGAAGCAGACATAAAGGCCACATATTGTGGGATTCCAGTGATACGAAATACCTGAAATAGATAAATCCAAAGACACAGAAAGTGGATTTAGCAGTTGCCAAGGGCAGGAGGGTATGGAGAATGGGGAGTGACTACTAATGGGTATGGGTTTCCTTTGGGGCTGATGAAAATGTTCTGCAACAAGGTAGTGGTGATGACTACATAACCATGGGAATGTATTAAATGTTGTTAATAGAAAATTTTATATTATATGTATTTTACCACAATAAAAAGAAAGTGCAAAACCCTATCACTAGGAATCTTTGGGAAAATGCATAGCTCACAAATATTCATTAACTTTAATGACGATAGTATGGATGAAGTCATCATCATATGGACAGATACTTATTAAGCCCCTTAGCACTGGAGAGATTTAGATAAACGATCCCCTTGATCTATCCGTGAGAGAGTCACGTGCTGGTGAAGGAAGAGAGGACAGACAGACACTGAAATATAAAATTTCACTCTGGTGTTCCCAGCCAGACTGTCCTCATCATGGTCAGTTCACTGGGAAAGTGGCTGATTGATTGATTGATTTCATCCCAACTCCTTTTTTCTTTACACTTAATTGTGGTTTAATAATAGATAACATGAAATCTACCATCCTAATCATTTTTGTGTATACAGTCCGGTAGTGTGAAATGCATTTACACTGTTGTACAACCAGTTTCCAGAGCTCTTTTCATCTTGCAAAACTGAAACTCTATACCCATTAAACAATTTCCTGTTCTCCCCTCCCCTGGGCCCTTGGCAACCATTGTTGTACTTTCTGGTTCTCTGGTTCTGAGTCTGACTACTTTTGGTACCTCATTTAAGTAGAATCATGCTATGTTTGACTTTTTGAAAGCAGCTTATTTCATTTAGCATAATGTCCTCAAGGTTCATCCATGCTGTAGCATGCCACAATTTCCTTCCTTTTTCAGACTGAATAATATTGCATTGTATGTATTTATCACATTTTGTTTATCTGTTTGTCCATCAATAGACACTTGGGTTACTTTCATCTTTTGGCTGTTGTGAACAATGCTGCTGTGTACACAGATGTACCAATAATTCTTTGAAACCTTGCTTTCCGTTCTTTGGCGTATATACTCAGAAGTGGAATTGGATGACGTAGTAATTCTGTTTCTAATTTTTAGAGGAACTATCATACTGCGTTCCCTTTTACATTCCTGTTAGTATATACAAATCTTCCAGTTTCTCCACATCAGCACCCACACTTATTTTCTGGTCTTGGTATTTTGTTTTGTTTGTAGCCATCTTTATGGGTATGAAGCTATATCTCATTGTGGCCCAACTCATTTTCTAAAATACATTTACTTTATACTTATAGCAAAATTGGCTACCATTATATCCATTAGCAGAGAAACTTTTCCACCAGACACTGAAGTAAGTAACAGCTCGATGTGGTTCACACCATAACATCAAAGAAATAGATGTCCCAGTACTAAGAGAATCAGAAGACAATGCCTGTGCCAAAGTATTTCTTCCAGCTTTTACAGAGGGCGGTTAGGTAATAAGGACCTCTGGCTTAGTGTGCTTACCTTAGCCACGCCTGATTATTACTGGTGACCACATCCCTTTGTGTGGTCTTCCCTGATGATCACTCCAGATAAAATAGCAGCCCTTCCTGTCATTCTCTTTATGCTGCCCTATCATTTCTTTAAAGCATACATCACCTCCTGATATATTATATATTTACCTGTCTCCTGTCTATCTCCCAAGTACAATGTAAGGCTCTGGAGGGCTAGGATAATATCAATTTTTATTCACTGCTCTATTGTCAGCTCCCAGCATGGGGCCAGGCACTTGTTTTTGTTTAGTCGCTAAGTCTTGTCTGACTCTTTGCAACCCCACGGACTGTAGCCCACCAGGCTTCTTTGTCCGTGGGATCTTCCAGGCAATAATACTGGAGTGGGTTGCCATTTCCTTCTCCAGGGGATCTTCCTGACCCAGGTATCGAACCCACATCTCTTGCATTGGCAGGGGAGTTCTTTACCACTGAGCCATTAGGGCCAGGCACTCACACTCAAAAAATACTTGTTGAATTAATCAATAAAAAAATCCACATACATATATTTTAATATGTTGCTAAACCATTTACAGAAGAAATTTGAAAACAACACGAATTTCCAGCAATGAGATAAAATAAATTAGGGCAGAGCCACCGGGTAGAATGTTCTACATCTATTATAGTAGTGCTATTGAATATTTAGTGACATGGGAAAATGTCAATGCAACCTTGAAAAGAAAAACAAAACAACCTAGTATACTAAAATTACATTAAGTAAAATCTAGGGGCTTCCCTGGTGGTCCAGTGGTTAAGAATTCGCCTTCTAATGCAGGGAATACAGGTTTGATCCCTGGTCAGTGAGCTAAGTTCCCACAGGCCTCACACCGAAAAAAAAAGAATATAAACAACAGTACTGTCACAAATTCAATGAATGCTTTAAACAATGGTCCACATAAAAAAAAAAAACTTTTAAGAAAACCTAAATTAATTTTAAAAAGAAATTGTTTCATGAACTTATGTGGGGAGGGAGAAGTGGAACAAAGAAAGAAAAGAGAGAAGAAGCTAGAAACATATCCACTACAGTGTTAGGACTGGTTATCCCTTAGTCACGGAATGCTGGGTGATCTTTATTTTCCTCATGGCTCACTATTTTGTCCAAGAGTTCTAAAATAAATATACATTACTTTTAAAAATCATTTAAACTAATTTTAAAATTCCAAAGTTATGGGGTGAGGGTCGATGATTAAGCCCACCCCTGGTCTGAGTGCCCGAGGAGGGAAGTGAGGCCCTATAGTGTATAGGGTGACTCTGTAAGTTCCCTAGATGGGGTGGTGGGTCCCTCAGACCAACGTCAACTGGGGCAGTGACAGCCAGGGAGGAGAGGAGAGGCCAGATATGCAGTTTCTAAGGCTTAGCTGCAGCAGATACGAGAATTATCATGTCCAGTGACATGCATCATGTCCTTCAGTTAGAGGCTGTGAGAGGCTGCCAGCATCAGAGCAAGGGAAGCCTTGTGAGGTTTCCCAGCCCAGTTCCTTCCAGGTGAGCACAAGGAGCCACGTGGAAGTAGGGTGGCCTGCTCATGGCCACAGCTGGTGGCAGAACCAGGGCTCGAGGCGGGGCTCTTTGTTCCACATCAGCCAGGAGAGCCTGAGGCTTCTTCTTGACATGGAAGGGCTGCCTGACATACCGGAACAGCATAGAACCAAACCAAGGGTGGGCTGGGTGCCTTCTCAGGTGAGGGCTCTCCATGCAGAGGCCTAGGGAGACCCCCCCATGTGCCCTCGGCTCACTTGAGAGGAAAGGCTGCACCTGCCAGTAGAAAGGAAGCTACAGACTCAGTGGCTCCGTATTCAAAAGGGAAAATGATGAGTCCAGGTTGCTTTTTAGAGTTCAAACCAATATCTTTCTGGATAAATATATTTTTAACAGAATCTTTTCCTTGTTTTTAAAAGAAAACAGCTACTCCCAGAGAAGCCCAATTATTTTGGCTAACCCTCCTGCAAGTAATCATACAACATACAGGTCACAGGACATACAGGCCCCTGGGGAATACAGCGGAGGGCACCCTAACTCTGGCCCAGTCCACGTATTCATCACCACAGGCTACACTGGAGCCATCTAGTAAGAGCATCCTCTTCAGTTTTGCATCTCGCTTCATATTTGTTGAGCTGCTTTGAGATAGGAAGGGAAACAGAAACCTCTGTGTCATACGGATAGGCCTCCCCGGCGGCTCAGCCAGTAAAGAATCTGCCTGCAGTACAGGAGACCCACGTTGAGTCAGCAAGATCCCCTGGAGATCCCACTCTAGTATTCTTGCCCGGAGAATCCCATGGACAGAGGAGCCTGGCGGGCTACAGTCCATGGTGTTGCAAAGAGTTGGTTAGTGTTGCCAGTGGAACGCTTCCAGTCACAAAGAGTTGTGCTCTTGATTGCATGTAACCATCTGCCTCTTGTGTCACGGTCCAATGAGTAATCCTTCTCTGCACATGAGGCCAGTACATGCAACATCCCATTTGTTTCAGATACGCAATGTGACTCTCTGCGCCATAACTGCTCCTTTCCACCTGATGCCATGTGGACCCTACCTCAGAGAGATCGAGTTGGCCCAGAGCTGACAGTTAGATCTGCCTCCCCAGGGAGTCTGTTTTCTCCTCACCCAGCCCCTGGAATTATACTCTAAGACTGGGAGACATTCTGGGAGACCCTCCAAGAGACCCAGCTTTGATGGCCAGCCAAGTTTTTAAATCCATTCTGGATACTTTTCAAGCCCTGCAGTATTTAGCTGCTTGTTGGTTGGCTACAGAACAAATTTTTTTTTAACAGATGAAAATATCTCTGTGTCTGGGGAAAGGTATAAGGCTGGCCTGATTCACAAATGACAAAAAGTAAAGTTGGAAGTCAGCATGGCCCTCAGGCCGCTGCTCCTTCCACCCAGGAGTAGCCTTTCTTGTTTAAGCCCCACTGTTCAGAGAAGTCTTTCATAGTCGGCAGCTCTGTAGCCACCAGCTCTGGACACACAGCTGTGTTAATAACCGGAGAAAGAGGTGCCATCTGGTTACCAGGAGGCAGCAGCAATGGTCATTCAGGCTGTTCTGTGTGCAGTAGACACGTGTGATTGGATAGAAATGGAAAAAGTCTTTCTTACTGCATATTGTGGTACCAAAAGTTTGAAAACCAGTATTTTAGTGAATCTGAAATACTCTCCTATAGGAAAACAGCCCATATGAAGGCCATTTCAAGCAGAACGGCTGTTTGTTGAATTCTAAGAGATCCTAGTGGCATCTCATAAGAAAATATTTGAGATGCCACCCCCCAAGGAGATAGCTGAATTAAAAGAATCTGAGGCAACCCTGGCAACTCTCAGCCACCCTTTTCTAGCAGCAGTGAAATTTCTTTTACAAGATGTAGAGTTTTCTTTTCTGTTTTATGAAAAAATTGGTTATCCTTTAGCTCTTCTGTTGTTTCCCATCATATTTATAAAAACTAGTGGGCACTGTTTACCTATGGAGAAGCTTGTTTTGCTGCCCAGTTGTTCTCAAAGAGGGGATTTTGCCTTCCAGGGGACATTTGGCACAGTCTGGAGACATTTTTTTTTGTTGACACAAATGGTCTCTGGGGCGTGGAGGATGTGCTGTTGGCATCTAGTGGGTAGAGACTAAGAAGGCTGTGAGATCACCTACAACCTACAGGCAGCCCCCCTCCCCCAAACAAAGAATTATCCAGCTCCAAATGTCAATAGGGCCAAGTTAAGAAACCTTGGTCTAAAGGAAGGCTTTTCTGTAGCAGACTGGGGTAAGTCTAAGAACAGTAGTTTCAGGGCCATACTGCTGCATGGAATTAAGTATATCAGCGTCTCACTTTGTACAGGGGCTTCTCCGGTGGCTCAGCAGTGGAGAATCTGCCTGCAATGCAGGAGACGCAGGCGACATGTGTTCAATCCCTGGGTCAAGAAGATCCCCTGGAGGCCGGCACGGCAACCCACTCCAGTGTTCTTGCTAGGAAAATTCCCATGGACAGAAGAGCCTGGTGGGCTATGGTCCACGGGTTCCCAAAGAGTTGGACATGACTGCAGCAACTGACCATGCAAATTTGGCTAAAAATCTAGTACTTCCTATGCCATTTGCCCCAAAAAATCTTTATCCTAGAACAGATGCATTCATTAATTTTAAAAGTTTTGTAATGAAAATTACAGGACCCACTGGATTAATGTTTTGTAAGTTGTAGAGACCCTTCTATGTGGTAGTTCATTTAAAAAACTGTATCGTACCATAACAGATTCTTAAGATGACGTATATGTTCATTTTGTAGAAAACACAAAAAGTGTTTTTAAGAGATTTTAAAGAGCAATAAATACAAAAGGAATCAGTTGAGTATATTATTTACATTTTTAAATGGATTTTTAAATAGTTGAAAAAAAGTGAAAGTCACTCAGCTGTGTCTGACTCTGCATTCTCCAGGCCAGAATACTGGAGTGGGCAGCATTTCCCTTCTCCAGGGGATCTTCCCAACCCAGGGATTGAACCCAGGCCTCCCACACTGCAGGCAGATTCTTCACCAGCTGAGGCACAGGGAAGCCTGAGAATGCTGGAGTGGGTAGCCTATCCCTTCTCCAGGGGATCTTCCCGACCCAGGAATCAAACCAGGGTCTCCTGAATTGCAGGTGTATTCTTTACCAACCGAGCTCTCAGGGAAGCCCTTTAAATAGTTGAGGCATTGCTATTTATACAATTTCTAGCCTGCTTTTTTCTCCTACATTTCAAACATCAACCCAAATTTTCTGAGCCTTTGTAGACACTCAGATGGCTGCTTGGTGCTCCATCATATGATAAGAAACCCTAGATTTCCTGAACACTGCTTTTGAATGCAGGTTATTATCAGGGTTTTTTTTTTTACTATCATAAATAATCTGTGATGGATATTTTTGGTTTTCATGTTAGTCAGTTGCACAGCAGCATGAATTGTTTTAAGGGCTTTGGGACATGGATATTTAATTCCTAGACGGTGATGGAAGCAGACAGAAAAGTCTTGTACCAAATGCAGCAGACATCTGGGACACAGAGAGACAGAAAGAAACACAGGGACACCATTTGGATTACCTGGCTCACAGAAAAAGTTCTGGAATTCCTGGGAATGTGGATTTTAAAACTTGGCTAGATCAACCAAACCACGCATCTGCCTATATACATACACATCTGTGTAAGTAAATGCCAAAAAGTAAAGCCAAGCTGGAGGGATAAACACCAAACTTTTAGCGGAGGTGACTCTGGGATAAATAATTGGGATTAGAGAGAAGGGCAGGCAGAGAGGAAGCACTTTAGGGTTTTTCCCCTATTATCTTTTCTATATTCTTCAAATTCTTAATTATGAGAATATATGTTCATATACTTATAATTGTGTAATATTTACACCTAGCATGTTTTAGAGAATGAGTTGGATCCTCATAGGCAGGGCCTGAGCTGTGTCAAGATATACTTTTTACTCCTTTTTTAAACAGCGCTAGCAGGGCGCCAGCTCATTTGGACGCACGAGTGAGTCTGTAGCAGGTGGGGTGTTCAGGGCTGAGAGGCTCACCTGCATTTAGATGAGAGCCCTTCATAACTTCTTCTCCTTCCAGCACAGTGGATATGATGCCTCTGTATCCACAGTCTGTGACAGAGAAGCAGTGAGTGGAAACACACGCTCTAGGGCCAGGAGCCCGAGGGGTTCGGGTTGATGGGCTCACGTTACCCTTGGTTCCTACGCCTTTGCCCTGAGTGCCCGCGGAGCCAGGCTTTGTGAAGCGCATAGCCGGCCCACGGCCAGCAGATGGTGAGATGCTTCCTGTGTCTTTCAGGCCGCACACCTGGTCCCTGGCTCCACGCCGAGGCGGGCGGGCAGAGCTCTGATGACATCAAAGGCAGAAACGCTCAGGTAACAGAGCTCTCTGGTCCCTGAGTGTAAAACCGGGAAACCTCCTCAAGAAGCACACAGCTGTTGAGGTTTGCTTTCCCCTTCATATTAATAGCTTCATGTTTTACCTGGGGGAAGGAGACACATGCGCACCTGTGTTTCCAGCTGGGGTGAACCACTCATAATTTCAAAACCTGAAGAGTGAAAGAGGGCTTTTCTGGAATCATCAGAAGCTGCTTTGGCACGTGGGACCGCTGGGAATCCCTCTGCAACCATCACCCTGCTCACTGCCATCATCCTTCCCTCGTTACCCTGGTCTGAGAAGCCTAAAGAGAAAAACTCTGTAACATGCATAAAACATAACTCAGTATTCTCTGTCATCTATAGAGTACCTGGCTTCTTTCAACCACCACCACCGCCCCCCGGGGCGGGGGCAGGTTTCTACCATCAACATTGTCATTTAATTTAACCACTTTAGCCTCAAAATTCAATTGCTGGTGGCTAGGGGAAAGCTGGGGGAGGGGGAAGCAGAGAGCTGCCCGTGTAAGACAGGCTTTGAAGAAATACCCTCATGCTCACACAAAGCAACTTGAACGAAGCGTGTGTTTTCTAACCTGGGCGGAGATGACGTTTCTCACTGCACAGGACAGGGTCTCATCTTTAAAGGCCCTTTGCTTCTTTGAAAACAGGGATTCTCGTCCCCTCCTGGCCTCCAGTTTCAGAGCTATGTGGCAAAAGGGCAGGACCCACAGGTTAGGTTGGAACCTGAAGGAAAGGGATATGAGAAGGAATGAACTAGGTTCCTGGAAGCTGGGGGAGGTGAAGGTTCCTTGAAGGAGGACAAGCACCCTCCTTCCCTTCTAACCACGACTGATCCAATTTTGAGAACTGCAATAAACATACTCGGATGATTGTAGGTTTAAAACTGGGTGGGTGTATGATTGTAGTTCAGAGAAGAAGGATATATACAGAGAAAAAAAAAGATAGGAAGAATATACACAAAGTTGTTAACAGGCATTCACTCTGCCAGCTTATGACTGAATTTGACTTATTTGTGCATTTATGCAATTTCTGAATTTTCTACAACAAATGCATTACTCCCGTGATCAGAAAAATATGGTAATAATCAAAATAATATTCCCTACATTACACAAGTTTTTATAGTTCAGAGAACTTACATATGCTATTTCATTGGATCCTTTTTAGCAACTCTGTGATATAAGCTGGAGAGACTTATCTTTAATGGCTTTTTTTCATATGAGAAAACCAAGCTCTGAGGGGTTAAGGAGAGTACCTGAAGTCACACTTACAGACCTCTGACTCCTTGTCCATGCTCCTTCCACTGGCCCTCACTGCTGCTTTCCCTGGCAGGTCAGAATTGCCAGGACAGGAGTCACCCTCACCTCCAGACGTTATAAGCATGATGGAACGTTCCATACTGTCTGGTCCCTAACCTCATGGCAGGCACACATCTGAACCCCCTGGGCCATAAAGTCTAGTCAAGGATGGACTGTAGTCTGTCTTGGGCATCCCATAGTCAAGAAGATCTTTATGTCTAGGTGGACACCATGTTAATTCATTTTTTTACTTCAGTGAGGCAAAAAGAAATTGCCCGGAGAAATCACGGAGTTTCAGACATGGTGAACAGAGCCCCGGGGGTGCTCTTCTTTTATGGGCCAGAGCCCAAGTGATCCACGCAAGGCTGGGAGCCCTAAACTGGAAATCTGAAAGCCTGGGGCCCTTTCTCTCTTTTTCATTGCCTTGTCTCGAGATCGCCACCAAGTTCTTAGCTTTTCTTAGCTTCCCGTCAAGTGGTCTGCTGGTACACGGTCCCTAAAATGTTTCTGATAACATTCGGTCCCCACCTGAAACAAGCTACACTTTCCTTTTCCACACACGACCCGCTGGGTGAAGATCAACACCTTGCATATGATGGAACCATCAGACCCTGGCAGCCTTGCAGGCATGAGGGAAAGCCAGCCCTGGGGATGGTTTATTTACCTCTGACCCCACCTGGTAACACTGTTGTGTTTCCACAGTTAGCCCTTAAGACGCTCCGGTGAGAAGACGGATGAAGCCGACGTCCTGTGAGCCACCTGGAGGTCCATATGGCAGGGTGGGCATCCCCAGGAGAACGTCAGACCTCACCATTCTCAAGTCGGAGTTCAGCTGACACGCAGGCTCTGAATGGAGCTTTTATTGTAAATACGTGTTTTGCACAGGCTTTAAATCAGTATTATAGTCAACTATTATTTGAATAATTTAAAACACATGCACATTATTTCTCCATTTTTAAAAGTGCACCTTGGCACAGGTAACAGCCCTGTCCCACCACATAGTATCCATTCCATGACTGTAAATACGTCTGCAGGCTGGCCCTCCCTAGACTTGCAACTGTTTTTAGAAGATTCCTTAGTTTCCCAAAGTCATAGTATCCACAATGGCTTCTTATTGGCATGATTTTTCTAGTCTCATCACACAAACTGCAAAATCAAACCAGGTAATGCCTTATGAACAACGCGGCTCCCCAAGAGTAGCGTGTCCCTCACCCAGATGCCGCCACACGGCCCCCGGTGGACAAGACGCCACATCCTGCTCCCATCCTGCAGTACAAGGATTCTTGTGCTGCCTCATGTAAATATAACGCAGATCGAAGGCAAGAGTGGCCTCAGTCCCTCCAAGGCTGAACACAGGGCCCCTTGTGTAACTGAACAGTCCTGCAGGTAGCCAACGCTCTTACTGTTTACACTGCCCCTCATGCCCACGTTTCTGCGATGGTCCTTCCTGTCCCTCTGAACCCCCATCCTGGCAGCCAGGGTGAGGTGAGCTGAAGGAGATTTCAGTATGTTCCCTGCAAATTAGAATCCTGCATAAGTCATCATTAATTCTGTCTCAGAGATCTTTTCTTTTTCCTCCCCTGAGTGCAGGGTTTATCATGGAAAGCATGACATGAAAAAGTATCGACTAAAACATATTCTGAAATACCTGCCTCAAATATCAAGTGTCCCCCGCCCACCCTTAGGGAACCTGGATCCACCCATCAGGCAAACCTTAGCACCTTTCCGAGCTGGTCTGAGAGTCCCCCAGTCCTTGTGCTGGCACCCAACTAGAGGGGAAAAGTATATGAGTTCAGCTAACCCTATGGATGGGTCAGGACTGGCTGTGACCTGTGGCTGCTCCTCTCATGCCCTTTTTCTGGGGCTGGCAAGGGAATGAAAGTGTGTTTTTGCTTGCTGCCTGACCTCATCCTTGGAGGGAAAGCTGTGACTGAGGAAGGAGAGAAAAATAGAAAAAAGCAGACTGACCCCTCATCTGTGCTCAAAACAGCTGCAGATTAAAGGAAATCCGGGAGAGGTGGAAAGAAAACAGTGAAAAATGTTTCCTTTGAAACAGCCCACTCATGCCCTCACACTTTGAGGATGTAATGCCAAGAACACGCCATGCGCAGAAAGCAGACGTTAGTGGGGTTTTGGCAAACATGTGACCACATCCACCACCTCCTGTCTGGAATGGAGGGTGACCCTGAGATGGTGTCCACCATCATTGCGTACTCTCTCTTTCCAAACAGAAGCCACTGAGCAACGTCAAGTTCCCTTCCCTGGGGAATAAATCACGCCAAACTGTAACAGCTAAATCAATGAAAAAGAAGCTTTTGCAGGTCATCAGCTGTGCATATAGCTGATCTGTCTTATTGGTTCTGCAAGCTTTCCAAAAGGTCAGAACTTTTTAAATATAACACTATCCACTCCACCTCTCTCCCAGTTGTACAAAATAATTACAAGGGTTTTTTTTTTTTAACAATCATGATTAAGAAGGCGCTAGACCAAAGCCGTTCTACCTTCAGACTAGACTGCCTGCCCCAATGAGGTGTTTACACACTGATGTTCTGCACCACTGATGTTCTAATTTGGATAGAAATTCAAAATAGAACTATTCGAGGTCAGAGGGAAGAAATGTGCAGAAACCAAAAATTGCAATTAGGGAAAAATCTCAGGAATCTGGCATCACATCTCTCCTCCAGACCCAGCACTGAATTCCTGCCCTTTGAACTCTTGCGGCAGGACAAATACTTCACCTCTGGACCACAAACTCGAACAGAGTGTCCCTCCCATCCTCGAGTAATCTCCCCAACGCTGTGGTCTGCGACTCTCCCAGTGTTTCCTGTGTATTTTCTATTTATTGATCTTCCCTCTGCAGATTCATTTCTTTGTATTAATAAACTTTAATAAGTGGGAATGCTTCCAGTTGTTTACTTGTTAAAGCTGATTGACGGTCACCAGCACCAATCTAAGCCAACCATCTTTAAGGATTAGAAAGGCTCAGACAGGATACTGACACAGGACCCAGCACTTGCTGTAACATTCTGTGCTAGAAATGGGGCCTTTCTTTTTGGAGCTATGCTACCGCTGAACTAAACTACAGAATGTTTTCCTGACTTTTGTAGGTAATTAAACGAATAGGTATTTGAGAAAACCAAACAAGGGAAAAAGTCAAATGTATTTTGTAACAAGTAGATAACACTATACTTATTCACTTTTATTAATATCAAACATGCTTACAAATTCTGCTAACTTGTGTTGAAATGGAGCAGCTTTCAGCTTGAAATACACTTAGCACCACCCCCTCAGCTTAGCAAATGCCTGAAAAATCTCCTGTGTGGAGCAGTCTCATCACCGTCTCCATTACAGTGACTTCAGGTGGCCTCTTTGAACCTGGTACAGGAGAGAGAAGGTTTGCCTGACAGGTATGTTGGCTTCAGGGAAAATACGGATCTGAATCTTGATTCTGCATTTTACAAGTTTAACCAGTCTATGCCTCAGTTTCCTCATCTGTAATATAGAGGCATAAATATAGTGTATAGTGGTGAAGATGGAGTAACATAACACCTGGGCAAGCCTTCAACCCTCAGGTCACAACAGACCGAGGTATCAGTGTATACAGGCACACACACACACACAAACATACACACTGCAGGGTACGAGCAGTTTGCTTACTACACATTCAGTCTCACACTCAGCTCTCACTGGCTGTGTCCCAGGCATTCCATTCAGATGTTCACTGAGCTGCTCAGATCCCTAGCTCAGCTGGGATAACAAGGAGACAGCAGTAATTACAATTCATAGATGCTCCTGAAATAAATCTCATCTAGAAACTAATTTCAAAGTTGGCTGCTACACACTTTGCATCTGAATTAGTTAAGGACCTGACTTGTTTTATCTGCTGTCTTTACTAGTAGAGGCACAGATAAGCTCTCACATGACCAAAAGGGCCCATCTGAGTGGAGAAGGAAAGCAATGAATGGCCCAAGATAACTGACAAAATGGATGATGAACTCTAAAGCCATTGACTGTGGAGGAGGGGAAGTGGCCAGAGTTCCAGGCAACTGGAAGTTTTGGGTAGAAGAGGTGGTGCCTAGAAGGGGAAGCGGAGCAACTTAATGGGAAGGGCTGTGGACTCCAGAAGCAAGCTCCAGGTTCTCAGACCATGCCCCCGGAGGCCTGGCATCCTTCACGAACCTGTTACGAACTGAACTGCATCCTCCAAAACTTCCCATGCTCAACTCCTAACTCCATACCTCAGAAAGTAACCTTGCTTAGGAATAGAGTTGTTGCAGATATAAGTTCAGATGAAGTCCTACTGAAGTATGGTGGACCTTTAATCCAATGTGACTGGTATCCTTATAAAAAGAAATTTGGACACAGACATTACACAGTGAGGATGCTGTATGAAGTCAGAGATTAGGGTGATGCTTCTACAAGTCAAGAAATGCTGAAGATTGCCAGCAAACCCCCAGAAGGTAGGGGAGAGGTGTGGACAGGTTCTCCCTCACAACCCTAAGAAGGAACCAACTCTGCCAACACCTTGATCTTGGACTTCTAGCCTCCAGACTGTGAGATAATAAATAGCCACCTGGTTGGTGGCCCTTTATTATGGCAGCCCTAGCAAACTAATACACCCTCTGTTACCCTGGAACTTTGCAGGAGTTTTATGTTGATGGGAAAAGAGCTGAGAATAAAAATAGAGTCAGCAGCTCCTTGTCATATAATGGGGTCATCATTTACTCTGACCTTGACATAGGTCATTTGTTGCCAGTGACTAAGTCCTGTTTTCAAGAACAAGACATTCAGTTGCATTTCCCTGTCACATGGAGATAGAATCATTGAAGTAACCTGGCATTTCTAGGTCACAAGAGTGAGAAGAGCTGGTTTCTTTCTTAAGTGGCATCCTTTCCTCTAATGGAGCTTCTATGGCTTTAAAATAAAGACACTTGGCATAGATGGCACCAGCCATTCTGATGACTTTTTTTAATTTGGTAAAATACCCATTAACATAAAATTTACCATTTTAGTAATTTTTAAGTGTACAGTTTAGTCGTGTTAAGCAAACTCACCATGTTGTGTGACCAGTCTCCAGAACTCTTTTATCATCTTGCAAAACTTAAACTCAATACCCCTTAAACAAAGACTCCCCATTTCCATTCCCACCCCTCCAGCACCTGGCAACCAGCATTCTACTTTCAGGCTCTATGACATTGACTACTCTTGGCAATTCATAAAAGTGGAATCAAATATTTGACTTTTTTTGAGAGTGGCTTATTTCATTTAACATAATGTCCTCAAGGCTCATTTTTGTTGTAGCATGTGTCAAGAGTTGTGTGAATAAGGCTGAATATCCCATTGTTTGTCTATACAAATCATTGATTCATTCATTGATGGATACTTGGCTTGCTTCCACCTTTTGGTTATTATGACTAATGCTAGTATGAATACGGGTGTAAAACAATCTCTTTGAGATATTCCACCTTCAACTCTTTTGAGTATATACTCAAAAATAACATTGTTCGCTTATATGGCTTAATTCTTTTTAATTTTTTGAGAAACCTCCATATTGTTTTCCATATCAGCTGTACCATTTTATATCCCCATCAACAGGCAGAGGGTTACAATTTCTCCACATCCTTACCAACACTAATTTTCTGTTTTCTTGATAACCATCCTGACGGGTGTGAGGTGGTATGTCATGGTTTTGTGTTTATTTTAAAGAGTGAGTTTATTCACAAAATGGATAAATGAAGAAAATACTTAACTTGACTGGGTTTTCCAAAAATTCCAGTCATAAAATATTTCCCCTTTCATACATTTTCTATGTTGTGGCCAATGCTCGCATTATTAATAAAACACAAGATAGAGGCCCTGCGACATTAATTTCAGTACTTTTTTATTGTATGTTTCATGTATTTAGAGACAATTCCAAGGGCAAGCACTGGATGGGAAAGTTATCTGGTTTGTAGATATTTGTACAAAAGGCTAGTAAGACGACACAGTCAGTTCCCACTGCAGGAAACAGCAAGGGTCTCCTTTTTTATTATTCCCTGCCCCTAGCATTTTCCAGCTCGCACATTCAACTTCTCACAACATGACCGCAAACATATACATATTCATCCCCACGAGAAATCTTGGGATGTTTGGATTCAGTCAGATAAAGCACGTTTGACACAAACCACAGGAGAGGAGCTGGGACTTAAGACCACGTGGAATGAAAGGCCACAACCACAGGGAAGCACAGGCAGTGCTGGGCGGGGCGACCTGCCGCCCCGCCCCGCCCCCGCCCCGCCCCCTTCCGCCCCCGCCCCGCCCCCTCGGGAAAGTGAGTGAAGTCACTCAGTCTTATCCGACTCTTTGCGACCCACCAAGCTCCACCATCCATGGGATTCTCCAGGCAAGAATACTGGAGTGGGTTGCCATTTCGGGATCTTCCCGACCCAGGGATCGAACCCGAGTCTCCCACACTGCAGGCAGACGCCTTAACCTCTGCACCACCAGTGGCTTCCCTGAAGACCTTCTCCAGAGATGACTGGACTCCTCCTCAGTCAAGAATGCAGTCCGTGGTTTCTTAACAGATACACTGGCCCCACCTGGCTTTCCTGCTGGGCTGGGCAGAACTGTGTAACAACTGGACCCGCTTGGGATGACAGCAGGGCGCAAAGGAGTTTGCCTCGTTGATAATTTTTTTTTACAACTAATAATCCATCCAAAAGTGAAGGAACTTCACTGCTAAATCTAATAGGCACACACTTGCTCTGTTAGCTTATAAGAATGACTCTTCCTAATAATAACATTGTCTTATGTTACTGGGCACTAAAGATTCACCGTAATTTCAAATATGTCCTTATTCTACTTAAAATTCCAGACCATCTCCAAGGATGAAGGAGTACTACTTCTGCTTTGCTAATTTACTTTTACTGGAGCTTCCGCTCTCCTTAGTTAGAGTGGTAAATCCCATCTACTCGCCAAGACTAACTAGCTTATGTTTGGTTATAGGGCGTGAGAACAGGGGAGAGAGTCTGTCCTTCAAGGCCACGTCTTATTCTGCACAAGGTGTGCACAGCCCCCTCCCCTCCCCCAAATCGTAATGGATACACAAATGGCATTTTAGGAAGCTATTTACACACTGACCTTTAAACATTAATTCTCATAGTTCACCTTGCATATATTCATTTTCCCTTTAGAAAATCAATCCCTGCTCAAGAAATTATCCACATAATGATAAGCATTTTTCAAAAACAGAGTCTGTTAGGACCGTTTAAAAACAGAGTCTTTTAGGAGCGTTTAAAAACAAACATCCCTCTCAGCAAGTGTCCTCAAAATCCAACTGCATATTTCAAACTGTTACTGTCACTAGAAGTGAACATCCACATCAGCAGATTCTTTGCTCTCTTCTTGTCTTTCCCCACGCATCTCAATGCACAAAGAATCTGTCCACTGCTATTTTTCAAGCTTTAACTGTACACCTCTGTACAAGTCTAAGAAAAGCATCCCAGCCTCTTTAACTTCTGCCAGAAAAGGGCTGCCCCGCCCTCTAGTGGTAAGACGGTGGCATCACAATTGTGATAATAGCATTAGCCCACACAACTCTCAGTTATAGTTGGCCTTTTTCTGGGTTGCTGGACTAAGGTCAATGTCCTTAACAGAAGTGCTCATTGTTGTTTCCCACTGCACAATGGCTGGGTAATGGCATAAGGCTGGCTGGGTTATCCCGTGACCTTTGCTTGGCCCATAATAATGAAAGCTGGACCTCTAGGTAATTTATTCTCACTAGACTTCTTTTGCTCAAACCCCTAATCACCTTGGGTATCTCAGACCCACCAGGTCTGATGAACTGTTTCTATGACAGGGGAAGGAGAGATCACATGGTAGAATTTTATAGTGGTTTTTTGCATCATCTTGTTTTAAATAACCACTCAGCAGGTGGGTTTGGGAGGGGATGAGGTGCCTGTGTCATCCTCAAGCCTTGCCCTTCCCCACTCAACAGCTGTAGACAGACGCTCTCAGAATGTCCGTGCCACCTAAGAGGAGACCCTAAGCTCTCACTGAAAGCCCAGACCAAGCCCAGACAAAATTCAGCAACCACAAGCTGCTGTGAACGATTGCTGTTATTTTTTTCAGTTCAAATATTGCTCCCATGTCTCATCACTCACAGAGGTTTCACATTTTCAAAACTTCTGGGCAAAAAATTCACAGTGCTCTTATGCCTACACCCTTGGAGGGGAGCTAGTAGAGAAAAAAGATTTGTTCCAGTGACATCTGTGACCCTCAGTGTCTACGTCTGTGTCTGGGGCCCAATTCCTCTCCAGCTCTCGTGGCATATGATACACTGCAGCTGGAAAACGAGTCTAACTGGAAATCACTTCCAAGACTCTTGATACTCATAGTATTTCCCTTTGCAAATACCTATCACCAGTGAAGGGGCTTAGGCCCAGATGGTGCAGGTCAGGCTGGAGAAATGAAGCCACAGCCCTCCCAGCCATTGCTGTATTAACATGTACACCTCTCCTCCTCATCTCTGCCTCTGTCCATGTCAAGAGTGGTTGAGAGTTTCAACAGCTGGAGGTAAGACCCCTGCCACCACTGCCACCTGCCCACTTCAGCTACTAGCCTGAAAGTGGCTACCGGGCCATGTGGGGCGTGAAGAATAAAGGGAAAGATCAGGGCAAGCCAGGTGCTTTCTCCTCAGCTTTGTGGGCTGTAACAGGGTTGGGCAGGAAGGGCGGGGGTGGGACTGTCCCCTGGAGTGCAATGCTTCTCCATCCATCTGTCGCCTTCCTGCCCTCTGTCTTCCCTGTGCTGAGCCCATCTGGTCGTCTTCACATGCTCTCCTGAGCTCTGCTGGCAAGTTAGATCCTTCATGAGCTCACAACATGGGAAACAAATCAGTTTAATTAAAGTCTCTGCTGAGATAATGGGGTGGCTGCTCAGATTCCAGCTACTTTAACCGGAATCTAAACGGCCAAAAGTTTCTCCTTTTCCTTCCTTCATTAGCTGAGAAATTTGCAGCTTTGTGGGGTGGAACTCTGCCACAGGGCCATTTAATTAATTCTAAACTAGGCCCGGAATCATTTCAAGACACAAGCGCATCCACGCGGCAGGTGAATGGCAGGGACAGCCCCTTGCCTTGTAGGAAAGCCACTCCCTGATCAGGAGTGTTACCTGCGCAGCCGCCCCTGAATCCCTATGGGGGTGGGGGGTGGGCAGGTTTCAGCTCCCACAGAAGGTGGAAGCCATCTGTGTGCATCCACTGCACACGAACGCAGTGCACAGGTTCTTTCGGATCAAGAGAATCCGGAAGGAGCTGTGCCTGGAGCCAGCAGAGCCCCCTTCATTCCTTCCCACTTGTTTTGCATCTCAGAAGACACAGCCGGGGGCATTCTGCGTTACTGGTCTGTGCACAGTGTCTCAGTGGAAGCCTCCCTGGGGCACACACACATAAGAGCTCAGGGCCAGACAAACACCTTTTGTTAACCTGAAAGAAACCGCTACTGAAAGAGTAAGACTCCAAGAGATTTTGCCTTTCCCGTAAACTCGGCGCCACGGAGCCTGTCTTCCACGGCTTTGATGGACTCTAGTCCTCCTATGAAAAAGCTAATGTGTCCACTGTCACTGAAATACAATAATAGCAGCTTAAAATCCACAGTCAGTCATACGATCAGACAACAGGCAAGGGGATACACGTTACACTGCAGAAGGAGGAAATCTATGCTGCAGAAGAAGGGGCGGCGTTGTGAGGTTCAAGGCAGAACACAAGGGGACTGTGACTTTGACGCATCTGAACTTTCTCATTTTACTTGGACAGGAGAGTGGTTTGTTTTGCTGGTAATTTAGTAAGGTGGGAAATTTTAAATAAGAAGGGGAAAGGGAACGCTTACTTCACTTAAAGAACTTAATCTCCGTGTCCACACAGTCATAGAAGAGATCCCCCACTTCGGTGGGGTCCAGGGGGCCACTGCTGGTCAGGATTTCCTCCATGGCTTCCAGGCCTTGCTTCTCTAGTTCCAGCATCGTCTTCCTCAGCTTCTGACCTTGCTCCTGAGAAGGACAAAAAAAAAAGAGTCGGGGCCACTGGAGTGGATGCTGAAAGCCCCCTGAGGGCCCACCCCCACTCCATTCAGTGGGCTTCCTGCGGGACTGCCACGGGGTGCTTCTAAACTCAGGATGTGGTGATGTCACTGCTCCAACCAGAATACTTACAGAGTTCCTGCTGCATTCAGGATGCAATCCAGACTCCTGAGTGACAGTGGGAAAGGCCCTCTGCAGCCCACAAGGCTCCTGCCTGTCTCACCTCCTGCCTTGCCTCCTGCATTTCCTTTCTCTGCAGCCAGACTGAATTAGCTGCCTTCCTCCAACCCATGATACTCCTTGCCACTGCACAGGCCACCCTGCTCCCTGCCAACACTTGGTCAGCTCGTGCCCACCTTCAGAATGCCCTTCCTCGGGGCTCCCCCATCCAATGCCTTTCCTTCTGCCATGGCTGTTCTCTTCCTGTCTTGTGATGGTCTGTCTACTTGCCTGGGTCTCCTGTTAGACCACAATCACCCAGGGAGTAAGAACTAGGTTGATCTCTGTGTTCCTCCATGGGACAGAGGAGGCACTCTCAACAATGCCTTCTGAATGAATAAATGGATCCGTGAATGGCATGTCTATCCCCAATTTACTGTTTCTTCTGAAGGGGTGACATCTCTTCTTCCAAGTGAGAGTCACTCATTCACAGTGGATGACAGTGAGAAGCTTTCGTTTGTCCAGTTACTCCCAGAACAGAGAAACGGATATTACCATTCATCCACCATCTCCCAGTGCTGCCTTAACTCAAACCAATGGTCATTTCCAAATTTCAAAGTCCACCCAGCCTCACCTACCTCATCTCTTGGAAATTTTGTGTAGGATGCCTCAGAACCCACAGCCCTTCCTACCCCTGCCTTCATTTGCCAAATAACCAGAGCACTGCGCGTCAGGGAGTGACATTCTCCCCCCACTCGGGTTTACTGTCATCCACCTAAAACGTGCACCAGCAGCAATCAGGGCAGGCAGCCCTGGACAGAGCTAGTGCACCATCAGC